>NW_004797725.1:483161-491712 GCF_000002075.1 Aplysia californica | reverse complement strand
CCCGCCACGGACCACAACACCCGTTCATGATGTTCGGCCCTACCTCTCCAATGAACTCCCAGAGGTGCTGCAACGAAAGTTACAGAAGAGCTGAGAGAAATGACAACAGCTTCAGACCTGAACTCTTCGAGTTTGATTTTGCTCAGTCTCTGCTCACTCAATTATTCGGTGAAGGAGAGTGCTCACACGGACAAGGCGCTCAGCAACAGACACCCCCTGCGGCTGCGCCTAACAATGGAAATGTGAACTCAGCCCATACAGAGCATCCAATGATGACAAGCGGCAACCCCTTCATGGACATTTTGAGTGACATCTTCAAGAAATACGATGAAGTTGACGCCTCAAAAAATAAACCACAAAAATGGCAGCAAATGGTGGACTGCACTGGCTTCAAGTCTGACAACATTCACGTGAAGATCTTAAATAGGAGTGTCAATGTTAGAGCGGTTAAAGCGGAAGCGTCTTCCGACGGAAGCACTTGCAGCACAAGAATGGAAAAATGCATAGAACTGCCACAGAACGTAAATGTCAAAGGGGTCAGTTGCCGACTTCTACGTAATTCGAAACTCCTAATCGAAGCACCCATCACCGCTCAACCACGAGAGAGGATGCAGAGTACCCAAACTGAAAACCATAGCAATACACAAAGCAATTCCAACCAGGAGGGAGAGCCTCAACTTGAGATGAGAATCCTTCCAAACGGTGCAATGGTTTTGGGTGTTGTTCCTAGAACAACCAAGAGTTCGAACAAAGATGAAAAAGCAGCGACAAGAACAGAAGAAAAGAAAACACGTGGAAACTGTGAAGACCAAGCGTGCGCCATAAAGAAACAGAGTGGAGACAACAGCCCCAAACAAGAGGCACAAAAGACGAAAACAGAAAGCACAGGGGTGAATGTTCCAGTGAAGATGTCATCCCTAAATGCAGGTGACGCAGATCAGGGCAAAACTGTTTCACTGGACGAGAATAAAGACATGCAATTTTCAACCAGTTCTGTGAATGAAGAGCTGCACCCCAAGAAAGTCGAGTCTAGTGATCTAGAACGGGAGTTAGCCCACGCTCAAGAAGAGGCGACTGCGAGTGAAGAAACAAGTGTTTTGACTACATTGTCGGCGGAGAATGATGAAGAAGCACCAGAGACTTCCCAAAACAAGGGACAAGAGGTGCCTTACACTGTTGAGATGCCCACCGGTGATGATAATGAGGACACCTTCTCGCAAACCTCTCACGACAGCGAGAATTCTTTTGTCTTGTTATCTGATCCAGAAAAAGCAAACAAGAAAGTAGAAGTTTCTGAGAATTCTCTGGACAACACAGCACAGGCCGAAAGTCAAGACTCGAGTGACAGGAAAGATGTAGGCTCCATAATCCAAAGTGTCGTAGAGACTTTAGCACGTGGTTTGGATGCTGACGAGAAGTCAAACCAGAATGCCAAACCCCATGAAGTCATTGGTAACATCATGCAATATGTTGCCCAGAAAGCGCCGGAGGATTTGAAAAATCTCATTGTCAACAACGATGGATCTTTTCCTCAGGACGTCATGAAATTTGTAGTCGACAGGGCATCTGAGGAGACACCAGACAAGGCAACTCCAGACAACGACAAGACTGTAGATCAATCTCAAACAGCAAGTGGAAAGTATGACAGTACTCTGTCCGACAGAGAGGAAAACTCCCTTGAAAAAGAATTTCAGATTCGGTTGGAGATGCCTTGCTTCGGTCCTGAATCAATTAAAGTGACCATGGATGACACCCAACGTGTTCTGAACATTCGAGCCAACAAAGAGGGCGACCAATCACCAACGGAGTCTGTTCATAAGACCATCTCTGTGCCAGACACAGTTGACGTGCAACAACTTCAATGTCATTTCCAAGATGGAATGCTTACCATCAACGCCCCATTTACACAAGAAGACAAAGAAAATACGAGGGAGATTCCCATAAACGCGTAAAAGCAAACTTTTTGACATTTTTTAAAAATTTCAACGTAGTTGTACTGAAACTGAAACGCCATGGTTCCAGGCCACGAATTAAAAAAATGTTTCGTCAAATATTTCACATCTGGATCCCATAGAGTACGATCACAGAAAATCTAGTCTAAAATATGTACATGTACTTGCATTACCGGGTACTTATGCCTATTTACATTTTTCACTACATGCTTGTACCAACGTAACAGTGTTGTCCATTGAAACCTACGGAACCTGATTGACCATTTTGTGTTTAGAGATTCTGCATGAAGATCTATGTAATAAATAATAAATAGATCTATATAATTGCAATACAAAAATGTATGATGAAATAAGAGTCACACTCACATCTTACGTGGTACATGTATTCCATGCATTGATGCACAATCTCTTGCAGACCCTATTGCACTAGGTCTTGATGAAGAGTGCCGTTTTCTTTTTTTTCAGTACAATAATATGGTTCATGTTACACGGTCGCTTACTTGAGTTATACATTACTATCATGTACTATTTCTTAATCAATTCTGGCTGTTTGCCTTGGAGAACGTCCTTATGGCTAGTGTAGGTCTATGTCTTTGCAGGTGCTCAAAGCACGGTCTAGTGTTCACGTGTTGTGTGACGACCATATAATTTCGTACCAACAGAAAATATCGTATAAAATTAATTAAATATTATGTCATGAAGAAGTATGCGTGTATAGGCTTTTTGTGATGAATGTGCGTCTGAAAGACTTTGTTTGCAAATGTATCCTATCGGATCAATTCCATTAGATCTACATGTGAGTACGACATGTAGCTTTAGATCTAATTAAAGTAGATCTGGAATGGATTCTTACTGACTGATATTAGATATATTATGATCTATTTTAATTCTACTGTGATGCCAAGCAGTGGATTCTTATATAATGCATGTCTTTTTGTTAAATTGCACCTTGTAATTACTTATTGCTTCAGTTTGTTTTGTTTTTGTTTTATTTTGTTTTTGTTTGTTTTTTTGGTCAATAAAATACCCACATTCAAAGAAGAACTTGTTTTTTCTTCCCTTTTTAACAAATTGTATTGTCTGCCACATATCTGTTGTGATTCGTTGTTGTATACAGAAAATCATGGGTTGAGAAGTTCCTTTTAATAAATAGGCTGTCTCTCCCATTTGAGAGAGACAGTTACATGTAATAGGTCCTGTATTAATTTCATTGTATGTTCACACGCAGTGACTCCATAATAGTCACGAATTCAGAACGAGCGATGAGTTGAAATTTTAAGACGGCAGAAAGTAAAGATGGAAAGGTAACAAAGGAAAGCGTATTATACTGCATACAAGCGTATTGCATTATACACACATTTTTGACGTACGGCACATCGAATCAACAAGTGTACCCAGTTGCCATTGCTCCTTTGACTAACAACGTCGAGCGCGAGAAATAAGACTTAGTTTGAGTAAAGAGGACATCGAAACAATAACGGCCATATATAGAGCAAATGAAAACCAAGTTACATGTACACAGATAGCATGGTTAAATTGTAGTCCAGGCAGGACCTACCATGGCGATCAATGGCACTTGCCAATCAACTGCTGGGAGTGGGAGGTATTTTAGATTTCCGTTTTTTGTTTTGTTACTGCACTGGTAAATATGCTTCTTAACTATTGTTGAGGACAACAGTATAAGTAGACCTAAAGCGTGAATGGCTCATCTCAGGAGAGTAAAGGCATCTCTACACTTTTTTCTCCCAGTATTACAAAAGCGAGGTAGTCTTGTTTATGCATAACGTTACATTTTAACATAACTCTGACAACCAGCGGCATTATGATGCTTTCAATGGTCCTCCTCTGGCATTGTTGGATTTACTTTCCCTGACACAAGCACACGGACTGAGAACTCTTTATTTTAGTAACCACATATTCGTAAACCAGGGTCAAAGTCTGAATATAGGCTCGAACCACAGCCTTGTAGGCCTATTTGATGATCAAGTTAATGATTAGTTGTAGCCTATGTGTTACGATTCCGTCGAATAATCTAAACTTTAGGCTGCATAATCGAACCTGCTAACGACCTTCTGTTCGAGACAATTATCTGTGCAACCAGTTTCCACCTCCTCTATTATTAACGATAGGCTTACTTGTACTCTGTAAGTTTGGAGTAGGCCCTACATGTCAGTATCTTGGAAGAAATAGCTGAGGACAGGACAATATGGAGGAAAGTTATAAAGGAAAGAACAATAATGATGCTAAAAAGCAGCCTCAGAAACAACCAGGCTGAGAAGCGCCAACGACGAAAGGAAAACAATTGAAATTATACAGAGCTTCAATCCACCTCATTGACACGCACCGCGACAGAATCTGCGCTTCAAACAAAGGAAAAAATAGCCATGAAAGAAGCTGCATGAAGACAACCTTGAGACCATCATATAAGCTAAATTGACCGTCTCCATAGACGAAAAGAGCAATTGTTCTGTCCAAGAGGACAGCTTGTCTAAATTGACCACTGCCCTTCTCGACAATGAGTGGTTGTCTTTGACAGGTTAGACTATTATGTGATTCAAAAGGCAGGCTGGCTGTTTCCACTCTGCCTGTAAGGGCCAAAATGAGCTGAGTGGAATGCAGCATCTAACCAAAGAGTCAGAAGGACGGAGATCAGACAAAACAACTTCCCCACGAGGGAATCGAACCCACGTTTCCCGTATGCAATGGTGAAGAATTTAGCCATGTCCTTGCATAATTATTTTGGTCTCCAAATTCTGCAAGAAAAAGTCTCATTCTGCCTGAAGGAAGATTCAAATAATAAAGGTTTCGAAAAGAGACAGAAGAAGCAGCTTAAATCCCTCCAGGACCCCCCCCCCCCCCCCTCCCTGAATCATGAGGTTTAACTGAAGAAGGCAGTTGAGAAAAAATACTACAGCAACTTCATACTGTCAAAGTTATCTAAATAGTGATACCTATTTTTATTCAATTAATCAAATTAGCGTCCCACTGATCCTGTCGAGAAATTCGTTTCACGATGGCAAGTCGCTACAATCAAATAAATATGCGATAAATCATTAGCATCACCAAATGCGCGATACCACCCAAAAAGACAAAAAGTTACAAACACGATCTTTTTAGGCCTAAATGTAGGTGTTTTTACGCCCCGTGCCCAATGATCGAATGAATTGTTAGATCATTTTGAGAGGCGGCTTCAGCCTTGCCTGTCAGGGTCAACCTCTGTTAAGACTGATACATCTGTGTAAAAATATTGCGAGCTGCGAGACACCAGATGAAAATTCTCCTCGCACAGATGAGAATCGAGTTCGATTCTTCTGCGTGCTACACCCAAGCGCCTACCGCTACACCACAGACATGGATTAAACACCACACCAACAAACAATGCATTAACCTTACAAATTGATGCTGTTTGGGATCCAAATAGGAATATTGTGTCTCACCTAAGGACACACCTTCACAACAACACCCCCCATGTGACCACCCAAAAAAAACTATGCTTCTAAAATTATATTATTATGTTTGCTTGACATTGTGAGCCGGAGCTTGTTGTTGATGTAAGTGTTTTACGGCGCTCGCAACTGCATACTGCGCGGGACACACTAAACATTTTCAGTTGGAAGGAAATTTTGAATTTTGCCTGGGTGGCGGCCGAAGCCTACTCTTATTGATTTTAGTTTTTAAGCCCACCAAGGGATCTTTAACGTGCGCAACTTGTACACGGGACCTCCGAGATTTTTCGCCCTTGTCCGAGAAGGCGAAGTGTAGATTATCTAGGCTTTCTCAGTGTAGATCTTTCCTACCAGAAGATATGGGATGTGGCTGAAAGACAGCAGATAGATGGAGCCAAAAAGTAGCAGTAGAAAGGCTGCAGAAAGTCAGGAGTCCAGAGGAGGGGGCAAAGGAGGTGAGGGAGTGGGTGCAGAAGGTGGAGACGAAAGAAGACGACAGAACAGTGCCAGAGAGGAAAGGAGGTGAAAGGAGACAATTTTAGAAAAGAAAATGTTTCCGTCGCAACCCGGATTCGAACTCAGGATCTTTGAATGAGAGGCGAACACCTTAACCTCTTGACCACGAGAGCTTACTAAGCGGCACTTGTGTGGGTACTGGTATCACATTTCATCAGTAGCGAAGTCGAATTAATTATTCTTAGCGAAAGATACGGCAACGTTTTTGTTGTTGTTGGTGGTGGTGGTGATGGTGGTGGTGCGTGTTTGTGTTGTTGTTATTGTTGTTGTTGTTGTTATTGTTGTTGTTCTTGTTGTTGTTGTTGGGGGTGGTGGTGTGATGGTGGTGCGTGTTTGCGTTTTTGTTGTTGGTGGTGTTGGTGGTGGTGTGGTGGTGGTGCGTGTTTGTGTTGGTGGTGGTGGTGGCGGTGGTGGTGGTGGTACGGTTGTGATGCGTATTTGTTTTGTTTTTGGTGTTCAATTTTAAAGAAAAACAACAACAACCCAAACAAACAAAAACAAAAAACAAAAACAAAAACGAAAACCAGAGGAAAAAAAGAATTTAAAAAAACACACGATCATTTAGAAGGCCGCGCCGTTGAGGAATATACCGAGTAAACGCATTGTTCTATACGTTCTTAGTCTCTTTGTTCCATGTTTCGTCGTTTTCTTCCGTATTACAAACGCATTTTACAGGTAAAATACGTACCTTCACTAAGGAATCGAATTTAAAAAAAGGGAGGGGGGATAAACAGGGGGAGGGGTGTGGACAAATGATCCAAAATTAGTAAACGAGGGAGGGGGGAGGGGGTTAAAAAGAGGGAGGGGGTGTGGCACATTCAACCTCATGCCCCTGTAGGCCGCTACTAGTCGTAGTAGGAACAAATCTACTTTATTTCTCCTTCAAGAGAATAAAAGAACAAGAGATCATGAAACTTTAGTGATTTTAGTAAGTTACTGTGACAGCTTTTCCCATTTACGAACAAACCACTTTCATTACAAAAATAATTACCAATTTACAAAAGATTTTAAATAAAATGCACATAAAATTGAGGTAGCCAACCCGGTACCGGTACTAATTCTGAGAGTAATTTATCTTTTACAATTAAAAAAAAGAAGTTTCATTCAGATATCTATATATTATAATGTTTCACATGATCGTCGGTCGTGGCAAGCTGGAAAATAATATACGGGGGGTATGGAATAAGGAGCGGGGGGGGGGGGGGGGGAGGAGAAAAAACTGAAGATTAATAAGCAGGGGGGGCGGGCGTATTCGTTACCTTAGAGTAGGAGAATACGGATCCCTCACTATTTCCTATAACCGGCCGGTTCCTTGCGATACGTTATAATACGTAGGCTGACGTAGTACGTACGTAAGGGCGAAAACATAGAGAACGCCGATTTCGGAGACTGACTCAGTAAGCGCCGATAGGTATAAAAATTCCCTTATGATTTCCAACTTGCCCCACATAGATCTGGCCGACTGCAGGCGGCTTTAAACTCGGATCGGAGTTGTCGGCTTTATCGGAATCCAAACTACATTCTTATTACGCCGAAAAACTGGGAAGGGCGTCTCGCTGTCAACTCACCACCGCAGTGCTTTCTTGTCGTATTTCCATTTTTTAACAGTGAAAATGAGACTTCTTCTTTAACTCACATTTTGTTATGAACTGTTTTCACTGTTATTAAAAATGGAGGTACGACAAGAAAGCACCGAGGTCGCGAACTGTCAATGCCGTCTCGCCGTCGCCAACTCGGGTTCAGCGGTTTGTGTGACGTAACCCGACTGGACTGGGGACAATTTTAAATGGTCATTTCAGAGCTGGTGCTTCACGGTAGACAAAAACTAATTACATTTTTGAAATCAGCATCGTCAAAATAAGGTGGTCACCGAGCAGAATTGCATTTTAAGCAATATTTAAGAAAATTAGTGTTTTTTCCCCGAAAAATATTATGCTTCATGAATACCAGCTGTGTTGTGGTGTAATTAATTTTAATTTTTTTCTTACATCTAGAATCTAGCTCTAGGTATCTCGGCTTTACTGTGTCAATAGAGTGTGATTTTGAAGAGACGAGGCCTGTGTAGTTTTTCGTTGTGCGTCTAGAGATCTGCTTATCTGGCTGTGTCGTGTCTTGTCAAAATGGATGTCGATTTACAATAATAATAATAATAATAATAATAATAATAATAATAATAATAATAATAATAATAATAATAATAATGAAGATCATTTCTATAGAGCCCACTCCCGTGTAAACACAGCTCTGGGCGCTTTACATAAAAATACATGTACGAACAATATTCACGCACGCGACACAAACACAAAAATACACACACTCATACACACACACAAACACACACACATACACACACACAAACATACACACTCACGAACACATAACACGCACACATGTGCACACACATGTACGCCAAACACACACACACACACACACACACACACACACACACACACACACACACACACTCACACACACACACGCATCTACTTGCTTATCAAACGCGCACGATTACACGTCGTCACGAAATGAGCATAAAATAATCTACACAATGCAATTCACAAAATACATAAATGGATACATAGTCATTTACATAACATTGTATTGAACCTGAATCTACAGACAAAAAAAGATGTCATT
>NW_004797725.1:475661-478161 GCF_000002075.1 Aplysia californica | reverse complement strand
CTTCAATGTCATTTCCAAGATGGAATGCTTACCATCAACGCCCCATTCAAACAAGACGACAAAGAAAATGCAAGAGAGATTCCCATAAACGTGTAAAAGCAAACTTTTAAGATACAGGGTAATAAAAAAAAAACCCAACCTGTACAACCTTTTCCTAAATATCTCGCACAAAATTTGTACTAGAATGTTGTAATTTGGAACAGGTATAATTCATTCAAAAGGAATTTGTTTGACATAAAATTCACAAAGAAGATACTTATTTTCGAAAACGGAAATGACTTTTATAAAAAACCACCAAGATCTATAAATGCAAAATGCACCAATTTAAAAGATCTTCTAAGGAAAGTCATCAAATGGTTGGTTTTGTTTTTTCCTTTCTTTTTATTTTTTAAAATCTAATCGTTCCATCCCTGTAACCTTTAAACAATATTTCTTTTCTCCTACAGAGTTTTAAAAAAATATTTCTTTTAATTCTGGAATTCCACTGGTCATGTCCTACTGTGAACTCGACTCGTAATTTTCAGTGTTGGCTAAACACAAGGATCACTCAACCGTGAGTGCTCAAAGCCACACACTGTACACCTTACACGTACATTATGGAGCTGTGTCTTGAGACACTTAGAGGGGGGGGGGGGGGGGTTGCCCAAATAGACAGCATTTGTGGAATTGCTATAACCTGAGAGGTGAATATGGGCTTTACTAAGGAACCAAATGTCATAGAGGAAATGTTCACGATTTGCAAGACGACCGAGGAATCATGAACGCATTGCTATCCTCCTTGCGAAATGAGTTGGTGATGAGGAAATGTTCAATACTAAAAGCTCTCTGCTCTTTATTAATCTTAATCTTGATCTCAGCAGGCAAAAGAAACATGAACAAAAAAAACTACCTGCAAACTTCTGTTGGCCTGTTAGACTACTGTAGTTTGCAATATGGCGCATTCGTTGGGATTTTTAGTTGTTGGCCTAATGCGAACTAGTACGCCATGCTACGAAAATTAATGGTGACGTAGCTGAAAATGTGTTGTTTTTTTTACGCGCTATGTAGAGCAAAATTATTCAGTACATTTATCTAAAATGAATATCAGACAAATTTCTTTTGACTTACAAATGTTGTGTATAAATTTGAAATTGAAATCTTCAGTGAGGAGGAATATATTTTTTTAAAAAGCTGTACGTATTTTTTTTTTGGGGGGGGGGGGGGGTTGTTTGGGGGGGGGGGTGTTCTTATCACCCTGTAGTTTATTTTAACACAGTTGAATTGATCATTTAACGCAAGGATTCCAAGCTATGGGTTCAAAATGGTGTTTGGTTAACATTCCCTTACCACAGATCCCATAGAGTATAATCAGAGAAGACTTCTACGTGATACGTGCGATGTAATAGGTAGGCTATTCGTGAAAGCGGGTAGCCTGCTTATAAGAAATTAGATCTACATGTACATTTTTCACATCTCTATACTTTTGATACTCCGCAATACTAAATGGACAAACTCCGCTGAAAACCGCACAACTTGACTTACTCTTTTGTGTTTAGATTCTATCTCTTTATAACCAATGTACATAAAACTATGTAGGATATTAATAATACAAATGTACATGTGTTTGGAAACTAGGGTTACACTCTATAGGTCCTATCTATTTCTGTGCATTGAACACTAGTACCATCCCTTGCAGAAACTATTCCATTGCATTTCGATGATATTATATTCTTTTTGTCATTATATTATGATAATATCTTACACAGTAGCCTACGTGTATTATACGATATTACTTTGAATGAACCCTGGCGTCTTTACATTGCTGGGGTATGTTTTTGCATGGTACAGCTGCTCAAATCATAACCTAATATTTCTGTTTTGTACAACGACCATGTAATTTCTTACTAACTGAGTATAAATGTATTTGTGCGTTTGTGATGAATGTACGTAAGCCTGAAAGTCATTGTTTGCAAGTATCCTTTCTGATTTCGATTTTGTTATGGATTCTTATTGATTGATATGATATAATATATTTTATTAAAGTACCTAGAAATCAATTCTACATGTGTTTTTGATGTGAAAGATCATTAAATACCATACGTTTTTTTGGTCAATAAAAGATTATCAATAAAAGAAGAAGATGGTTTTGAACACTTCCCTTTTTACGTATTGTATCGTCTGCTACTGCCATAAAACTTATTGATTCTTTGTTTCTGGCAGAAACAACAAGTTCGTAGGACTACATGAATGAGTGGGTCCTTTCAATTAAGAGAGTGTCACTCCCTTCATAAAATACATGTATTTGAATTAGACAGCTACTCATATCGCTTGTTTATATATAGATGCTCACTCTCAATGACTCGATGATGGTCCCAGATAGGAAGGAGTAGCTGGACAAGAACAAAAATCAAGATGGCAGCCTATTTAATGGAGAGGAAACACAGAAATAAGGCCAGAGCCTAATACGCGTCTCTGGCAGCGCACGCTAAGAAACATCCCCCCTCCCAAATCCCCAAACATC
>NW_004797725.1:463801-474586 GCF_000002075.1 Aplysia californica | reverse complement strand
TATCTATCTATCTATCTATCTATCTATCTATCTATCTATCTATCTATCTATCTATATATCTATCTATCGCCAATTTCACAATGTGAGGCAAAACAGAGTATGGTATTGACCAACACCTATCCATGCGCAGCTTGACAGAGTACAGAACAAAGCAATCAGATTTGTTTCTGGTGCGATGAAGACCACGCCTACAAGCGCCTGCGAAATCCACACCAACATAGAACCACTGGACCTCAGAAGAAAGAGTGCCACACTCGAAACCTACGAAAGATTTGTGCGGCTAGAAGACTCGAACGAAAACAGGAAAATGGCAGATGAATGGGAACCAAGAACACGTATCCAGAAGACTTCCTTCATGCGAGAAGCAACAAAAATACTTGAGGAGTTTGACCCACCCGAGAACAGAGAACCAATCACCAACATCAGTAGCGGACCTCCATATAGGCAGACACCAGAATCACAATAAGGACGAGACTTCTAGACCCTGCTTGTGACTAGACCACACTAGAAGAAATCCTCAGAACTAGTGCCCTGGAGACAATGGACTCGTATGCTGAAACTCCAATTCATGCATACACAGATGGACCAGTAACAAACGCTACACGGAATGCTGGATACGGATATATCATCAAATATCGAAACAGCCTTGGACAGAAGAAGCAGACCCAACTATTTGGCCCATGTGGAACATACAGTTCCAACTATGACGCAGAGAGAGTTGCCATAGTAAAGACCCTGGAGCAGATTACCCAAGACTTTTTTGACGGCCTAATAACACCAGGGGATGTTGTTGTCTTCTCTGATTCAATGTGGGTTCTCCAAGCCGTCGAGGGAAGAGGAGACTACAGAGGTGACGGGAACAGTCTCCGCCTTGTAAAACAGATGAGCACTTCCTATGGCGCCCGGGCCACACTGCAGTCGGTGCTTGGCCATTCTGGAGTACAAGGGAATGGGACTGCAGACCAGCTATCAAAGACTGGAGCAAGCCTGCCCAGACAGACACAGCCGCCTCTTTACAGACATACAGAGGGATCATCCAAGCCAAAAGCAGAGACGAGAGGCTAAACAGATGGGCAAACCCAACCCCAAAAACCCTTCGAATCTTTTATGTAGAGCCGATCAGACATTGATCTTCAGAGCCCGCACAGGACACTTACATACCAACAAGTACAAACATATAAACAGAATTAACCCCATGTGGGAACCCCATTGCAGACACTGGGACTACCACGAGGAGACCGTTGAACATCTTCTCCTTCACTGCCCAAACCTGACATTTTCTCGACGCAGGCTCCTACACACACACACCTACAGACTTACAAAGCCTGCTCTACTCTGGCGTTGACCAGAAGACAAGGACATGTAGTTACTTGAGGGAGGCATTGCGCTGCCAAGAGCGAAATGCTCGCAGCTAAAGGGATTTGAAAACAACAACAACAACACTTATCCACCACTTTCATGAGAATTCAGACAAAACCCGTCATGCTTAATCCAGCCCCGGTACGAACAATATAATTATATTGAGTGATAAAAAAAACAACAACCCAAAAACTTTGCAACTTGTTTTCTGAATATTTTCCCCCATACTCAATTATTGTATATCAAATTTGAAAACAATTTTAGGAAGTCAAAAGGAATTTGTCTGATATTCATTTCAAATAATTCTACTACATGGTCTTGCTCTGTATGGCGCATTAAAAAACCAACAACAACCCGTTTTCAGCCTTGTCCCCATTTTCGTAGCATGGCCCACCAACTCGCATTAGGCCTATCACTAAAAGTTGCAACGATCGCGCCACAATACAAGCTACAGCACTCTAACAATCCAACAGAAGTTTGCCAAATTTTTCGTTCCCAAATTTACTATGCCTGCTGAGATCATGGTTAAGTTTGGTAAAGAGCAGAGAGCTTTTTTTTTGCATTTAACATTACCTCTCCACCAACTCACCACTCCCTGGCATTTCGTAAGTTCCGCGCGCTGTACTGAAAGAATGCTAAAGGGGCCCCAAGACCTTCTTAGGTGTTGTGGGTAGAGACGTTGCGTAAGTTTGGATCTACAACGAATCAGAATTAAAACTTCTCAAACTAAACAATAACTTCGGGTCAAACACGCACCTTTCGTAGCCTTTTTAAAGTCATCTGAGAGCAGATTTCTGTAGTGCAGCCCCATGAGACGTCTGTCCGCAGACGATGTCTGCAGCAAGGACTTTCCTACACCTCAACGGTCTGTATTCCCCAGGCGTACCATTATTCATGTTCACTAGGCCGAGATGGTACGGATCAGAGCATGGCAACGCGTTCATGATTCCTCGATCGTCTTGAAAAACGTGAAGATATTTGGTGCAGTGCAAAGCCCATTATCATCTTTCAGGATTTGTTAACTTTAAAAAAAGCTGTCTATTGGAAACCTCACACCCCATTGTCTATAAAACTCACTCCATACTGAATATGTACAATGAGTGTGTGACTATAAACCCTCATGGATTAGCGGGTCCTTGTGTTTGGCTGCCTTTGGGCATTTCGAACGACGTTTCAAAAACGTGTCGAGTCCAAAGGAAGACATGTAGAGCACTGCTTCAAGAAATCCCAGAATAAAAACGTTAGTTGTTTTTTTTAAACTTCTAAAAAAATGAAATATTGTTTCAAGGCAACAGGGATGGTAGAATAAATTTCAAAGAGAAAATTAAGAATAAAAGCCAACCAACAGTTTCAAGACTCTCTGGACAAGATATCTCAGAAATTTGTGCTCTTTGCGTTTGTGGGTGCCTTTTCCTTGAGGCCATTTCCGTTTTCCAAATAAGTTTCACTTCATGAATTTCATATATAACAAATTCCTTTTGAAGTGCAAGATATTCAGAAAAAAAGTTGTAAAGTTGTTGGGTTTTTTTATCACCCTGTATGTAATTTTATTGTTCGTACCACCGGGGCTGGATTAAGCATGTGGGAGGCCTAAGGCCGGCTTGGAAGGGAGGACCCCCTTTCCAACTCCCCGTATCGCATACACCACAATCTAGTAACCTAAATCCTGAATATCAATAGTACTGTTTTAGTTCCGACATACTAAACGGGGACTATTCTTCCAGTGTTATAACATGTAATGCATATAAGCACAAAACGAACATGAATAAGTGAACTCAAGTTGTTCTTATCAAATGTATTTACTCAAAGGAAATCGGTTAAGATTATGTTGTTTTGTTGTTGTTTTTTAATTGAAAAAGTATAGTACAACTAACAAGTAAATATAGTTCAGATCAGGGCATGGATGGAATAATTATAACCGTTGCTGTCCAGACACTTTTCTTGATTTTCGTGCGGCAAAGTCGCTGATGATGCCACTGAAGTCCAATTCACGCAGTACGAGTATATCTGAATCGATGATCATCGTGTATATCCTTAGAGCCATCTCAATGTTTGTCCTGCGTACCCTTGTCTGTGATACGTCTGTCCGGGAAAAGCTCAGGGCTGGTATCTTTTGGATCCTCCTCTATTAAGATATTGGCAAATGTCAAATTGACACAGTTCATCAATGTATTGCTGTGTTCAAGTCATTTGCACAAGACCTGAGCAGTTGCTCTGCTGAAGCCTGAAGCTCGTCTGAAGACATTTTTTGAGGGGATGGTTAAAAAGCGAAATTGGCTTGACATCATTCTGTTTATATCCTTTCAGGTGCTGGTTGAGAGAAGCGACATACTGATCAATTACAGAAAAGAATCAATCTCTGTGTTTTTCAAAAGGGCTGAGTTGTACTTATTCTCCATGATCATAATCCAATGAATTAAGACCCACATTGCGGTGTTAGTGTCGAGTTTGCACCTGCACAGTCTGCTGAATCAGAGAACACTTCGCCTTGCTTCTCATAAGTTTTGAACGAGTCACGCTTTGATGCGACATAGTTTTTCAAGCGAGTCAGTGGCAACGGCAGTATTTGACTCCAGTTTTGTGTGTTGTAGATTTTTACTAGTACTAATAGCATCTGTTCATTCCAGAAAGTGGTGTAAATTCCCGTTTCAAACTGATTCAGCTGTATTAATTGCTTCACAGTGAAAACACCCTTTTCTTCAACGGCATCAACAATTTACAGAATGATAAAAAAAAACCCAACTAAACAACCTTTTTTTCTGAATACCTCACACAACATTTTTACTGACTGTTGCAATTTGGAACAGATATAATTCATCCAAAAGGCATTTGTTTGACATAAATTCATAAAAATAAAACTTGCTTTCGAAAACGGAAATGGCTTTTTTTAACCCACCTATAAACGCCAAATTAGACACCAATTCAAAAGATGGTGTTAGGAGGGTCATGAAATGATTGATTTGTTTTTCCCCTTCCTATTCCTTTTAAAATCTAATCTTTCCATCCCTGTAACATTTGAGCAATATTTCTTTTCCCTTTCAGAGTTTTAATTATTTTTTTTGGGGGGGGGGGGGGGGGGGGGGGATACAATTCTGGAATTTCGAGAACCAGTGCTCTGTGTCCTTCTTTGGACCCGACAAATTTTAACACGTCGTTAGTAGTGTTCAGTACTGGCCAAACACAAGGATCCACCCAACCATGAGTACTCAAAGCCACACGCACAGTACGCCTTACAGTATTGAGTTGTTTCTAGAGGCAATAAGGGGTTGGGTGAGGTTGCCCAAATAGACAGCATTTTTGGAGTTAACATAATATCATGAAAGGTGAATATGGGCTTTGCCAAGGAAGCAACTGCCATAGAGGAAATGTTCACGCTTTTCGATACGATGGAGCAATCATGAACACATTACTATCCTCTGATAGCTTCGCGAACAGGAAAATGAACAGTTGTAGAAGAAGATCTACCTTGAGAATGTAGACTGTAGACCATTGAGATGTAGTTAAGTCCTAGCTGCAGACATTGTCTACAGACACGTCTCATGGGGCTCATCTACTGAATGCTGCACCCTGATAACGTTTAAACCATGTGAACGATGAATGTTTGACCTGAAGCGGTCATTTTGTTTCGGAATATTTAGTTCTGATTCTCTACAAGTCCTAAAAGGTGAATCCTTTACATCAAGGGAGGCACTGAAGACACTTTAACGCACCTGGTGCGAAACTTACAAAATGAGTTGGTGGTGAGGAAATGTTCAATACAGAAAGCTCTTAGCGCTTTACTAATCTAAACCATTATCTCAACAGGCAAAAGAAACTTGAAAAAAGCTATCTGCAAACTTCTGTTGGCCTGTTAGTAGTGTTAGACTTCTGTAGCTGGCAATATGGCCCAATCGTTGGGACTTAAAGTGGTAGGCCTAATAAATGCGAACTAGTACGTCATACAATAAAAATGGGGACATAGCTGAAAATAGTTTGTTTTTTACGCCTTATGTGGAGAAAAACTAATCTATGGATTATCTAAACAGAAAATCAGACAAATTCCTTTTGACTCCAAAATGTTGTGTACAAATTTGAAACGCAAAACTTCCGCGTGGAGGAAATACAGGGTGATTTTAAAAAACAACTTTACAACTTGTTTTGTAAATATCTTCCTCCATACTGAAGTTTTGCCTTTCAGATTTGATCATAACGTTTAGAAGCCAAAAGGAATTTGTCTGATATGTTTTTTAGATAAGTCCATTGAATGGTTTAGCTCTATATGGCGCATTAAAAAAACCCAACCCATTTTCAACCTTGTTGACATTTTCATAGCATGACGCACCAGTTTGCATTAGGCCTACCACTAAAAGTTGTAACAATCGCGCCATATGGCAAGCTACAGCAGTCTAACAAGTCAAACAGAAGTCTGCGGATATTATTTTTCCCAAATTTCGTTTGCCTGCTTAGATCATGGTTACGTTTAGTAAAGAGCATATAGCTTTTTGTATTGGACATTATCTCTCCACAAACTCACCATCCCTGACATTTTGTAAGTTCTGCTCACGGCATGGGGAGAATGCTTAGATGCCCTCAAGACCTTTGGCGTCATGAGCAGAGAAGTTCCGTCAGTTTGGATCTATAGCGAATCACAACTAAAAAGTTCTGTACAAAATGACCACTTCAGGTCGAACACGCACCACGCGCAGCCCTTTAAACGTCACCAGAGTGCAGATTTCAGTAGCCGAGTCCTATGAGACGTCTGTCCGTGGATAATCTGCAGCTAGGACTTTCCTACACATCAACAGTCTGCATTCTCATGGCAGATCTTAACCTACTACTATTTCGTGTACAATGTTCATCTTCGCTAGGCCGAGATGACATGGATCAGAGCATGGCAATGTGTTCATGATTCCTCGATTGTCATGTGGATCATTTCCTTGATGACGTTTGGTTTAGTGCAAAGCCCATTTTCACCCAACGACGCGTTAAAAATGTGTCGAGTCCAAAGGAGGGAATGTGGAGCACTGCTTCTAGGAATTTCAGAATGAATTCATTAGATTTTTTAAAACTCTGTAAAAGAAATTAAATATTGTTTAAATGTCACAGGGATGGAAAATTGATGTCAAAGAGAAAATAAAGAAAAAGGTAAACTAATCTTTTCACGACTTCTTTTACAAGATTTTTAAACTATTAAACATTGGTGAACTTCGCGTTTTTGGGTGCTTTTTTTTTTAGCCGTTTCCGTTTTCAAAACAGGTTTCTTCTTTGTGGATTTTATATCAAACAAATTCCTTTTGAATGTTTTATGTCTGATCCAAATTACTGCATTCTAGAACAATTTTTGGGCGAGATATTCAGAAAAAAAGTTGTAAAATTTTTTCGGGATCACTTACCTAAAAAAATTGGTTTAGTTTTGTTTTGGGGTTGTTTTTTTTATCACCCTGTATTTCAGTAGTCATGCTTCATAGCCTTCATTGTGCTAGGTCTGCAGGAACATTGCGTTGTTGTGACACGTTTGGGAGTCAAGACGAATCATTATGTTTTAAAGCCTCCATCAGAAGTTGATGGCGACGGGTTGAAATTGTGAAGAAGACGAACAGCTTTTCAAGAAAGTAAAAAAAAAATTACATCACTCGAATAGTATTCTACAGTATTTTTTACCAACCAAGTTGACAGACTGTGCTGTACAAGGAATCCAGGATGCAAGACTGTTTTTCTCTCTCAATTTAGCTTGTTTGTAGACCACTTAACTTACCAATCAAGCAAATGAATTGTCGAGCTTTGTCCGCGGCTGTTCCCAGGTCAAGGTCATAATATATCTTCAAAAATTCCATCTAGACACTGAACATCTCTAGAGCGCCATGGCCTTTGTTTTCCATGAATATTACAAGCCGTTCCATGGGGCCATCTTTCTCCGTGTAGGCCTACTTCAATACAAGGGTCATATGGTCATGTAGGCTGCATTGGGTGTGGAGTCCAAAGAGATAGAGTAGTTTACACTGATAAGATCTTCCGTTACAGTAGATGACAGAGAGTTTGGGTGTCTAGAGTCCAGACGTTTGCCGCTGGCGATTGGCTTAGATTTTGATACGCTGGGGAAGAAAGTCGTTCTTCTTGGCGATGAGTTATTCAAGGATACCGAGTGCGTTTCCATCTTTAGGTGATCTAACCAATTTGTTGTCTCCTCTAGCTATGCCCGGCAATGAACTGAATGACACTAGCTACTGGTTTCAACTTTGATCTCCAGCAATGCTCTAGATGCTCGACCTGCTGTACCAGCTCTATATCAATTCGCCCAAATTCTCTTAATCTCCTATTGAAGAAAGCAATCGTAGCCTTCACATAATTATTCCGTTTACAGCTCATGACTATGTAGACGTTTTTAAACAATATTTCCAATCATAAAATCCATTAGACGAAAGCTGAGAAGACTCAGCAGTAAATGAGGGAGAAAAGCGTAACCACTTCCTACTTATGACTTCCCCATTGTGATTTTGATGATGGAAGAGCCGAAGTGCGCACATTCTTGGAATATTGCTGTCTTTTCTAGGCCTCTGCACGGAGTGAGCAAAGAACAAATTTCATCGCAGCGCTGTTGATACTCCCCTTTTCAGCCAGTATGCCTGCCTGCATCTGCAACGAAATGATGGATGGCAAAAGTTCAATGTAGTTGTCCAAGGCGGGCTCTCAACATCATTTTCTACGTGTAAGATGTGCCTCCATTTCTGCATTATCATATCCTTCAGTTGGATCCCTCTACTACTTCTACATTATCTTTGTCAGGATCATCAGCCATTTCCGCTGAAGCCTTTTCGGGTTGATGAGTTTCTGCAAAGTCATCATTCCATTCTGACACTTGTCTTGGTTAAACAGAGAAGAACTGGTCCAGTGTTCTCATCTTTGCCATTTATTTTGCTGATTTCATTGTTGCTTCCTCTGCTTTACGTCATTTAGGAGCCCTTGCCCCCGTTTTTTAAATCCGACCCTGGTTATTCGTACCAGGTCAAACATTACGAAATTTGTTCAACAGGGTGCACGCACACCGTTTCATTAAAACCAGTTCTTAGCTAGAATGATACAGCACTTTGCTAGCCACGCTCACCGTTAACCCGAATCTACGGCAGTCAACAACAACAAAAAATGGAAAAGAAATGTATTCCCAAGTACCAATAACAACCAAAGACAGTCCTCGGCATGACAGTCTTAACCTCATTCTGAGAGCGGATTAGGCCTAAGTGTTTCCCCGAGACTGATAACGAGCCACGAGGGCTAGACTTTAAGAAAACTTTGGACTTCTCCCCCTGTATAAAACGACTACCTTTTCACGATAACTCGACCAGTTTAAAGGCTCACATCCTGCAGGGAGAAGTCATAAGGGCGTTTAAAGGTCTGCTTAGCTGTTGTCGATAAGTTTCCAGTGTCGTTTTTGCTTTTAAGATTCGAAAATCGAATGTTTACCGTACATAGCATATTTTTACTATCAGTTTACTATTTCGTGCACGTGGAATACATCTACATGATGTATTTGACTTTCATCCGCATTCCTTTTCTTACCTAATGTGGTGGACAGTAGACACAGACTTTTTGAGTATGAAACTGTTAGATCTATATGTAGCGCCTTTTGTTGAACCATTTGACCTTCTGTTTTATTTTTGCAATGGTCAGTTCAGTTGTCCTCTAAAGGTAATTAGATAATAATGCTGATGTCAATGAACTAAAAGACATTATATTCATGTACTCAGATTATCGATGAATACGTTTTCTTGCACCTAATAGTATCTCGGTATTGCACTGAAAAAAAAAAAGTATTCAGTTACCAGCTACCTAACCTGTTGAAAGTGGGTCCTTGTTCCCCATTCACCAGCGGAGCATCAAACCAAAACAGAGACCGACGCAACGCGACGTCAGACATAACCTGTAACTTTGTAGCCTAGCCAATTGACCCTGCGGACACGCCATGCAAACAAACCCCTCAGCTGATATGCGACAGCTTCGCGCGTCTTTTTGACCATCCGACAGATGACACTGGGAACACCATACTGGTGTGGCATGTTTTATGCGCGTGATATCTATGTAGTTTCATAAACAACTCGTCCAAGTGGATACTAAGGCAAGTGTACGTATCACGTTCGAGCGTTAATGCTGTGTACTGTGTATTTCTTTTGCAATCGCTGGTGCTCACGTATAACACCGTGTCCATCAGCCTAACACTGAATGAAGGTCCGAACAAACGTATAACTCTGTCGGTATTATTTCTTTGTTGACTCACATGCCCATCTTGCAAACGCAATGACCAAAGAGTTCATTTGTCAGGAAAAGATCTCAGTAAAAAAACAACCCAACTTAAGTAGATCTAAATGTAGCCTAGACCCTTTCATTTGTTTAACACACAAGACGGTACGTGTTACAAAATCATAACCCATGACTAGTGCTATTTATAGAATAGTCAACTTCTGTGTCGTCTGCTACTTCAAGCGAGACGGTCTGACTACATAAGAAAACTCAATATCTGACACATGCGGATAGTGTGTAGTCTACTTTCGAGGAGATTTGTTGGTTGGTATGTATAATTTAAACTGACACAAAATACAGCCGACAATGAAACAAAACCTCAAAATTATCAACGCAGACGCACCAGACCCACTTACGGGAGGTCTCCATGCTTTTTGCTCAATCTGTACTATATCTAGATGCATGCTTTACGCATTAATTTATCGATGAACAGCTCACAGTACCTGGAATATCTCATAACGCATAAAAACTGTGTAGGCTACGTTCATCACCATTTTCCCCCACTAAGTTTATGAGCACAAGCCTAAAGCAACTAACACAATCAACCGACGCCTATTGTGTTATCGGTTGTCTCTTCACCGTTCGATTCCCAAATTGGGAGGTTTTTGGGGGTTTTTTTGTTGTTTTTTTCAATTGAATACTTCCGTCTATCTGCTGGAATTGTTGTTTTTCACACGGCCTAGGTTGGCTCAGACCGGCAGGGTCGAAGCCGTCAGACCCCTAAATGATCACAGTTCTGTCAATGGGGGCCCATGGCATTTCCAGTAGGCCTAGGCCTGAACAAAAAGGATGTGCATCTACGTTTGTGTGATGCTTTAATTGCAGCCTGCTGTCGAAAAACAAAACAACAACAACATCCAATAAAGCTTACAGAAATCCACAGGTGGTTGGAAGGTACATGTACCACTGGTAGATTCTACATGTACTTCTTTTACTGCCCTATGTTATTATTGTCTGTTTTGTCTATTTATTTTTTTGTTTATGTTTTCACTAAATGTGCGTTACTGTGCCGATGTGGTTCTCTTTGCTCAAATAAAACCAAATAAAAATTCGGAAAGGTCACGATCAATCAAATAATCTGGTCCTATTCCAACACTCAACGTTTGTTGCTTGTGTTCCATTCCATCATACAGCCTTTGGAAATCACAAGACCCC
>NW_004797725.1:460746-463701 GCF_000002075.1 Aplysia californica | reverse complement strand
CCGAACAAAAAGCAAAAAACAAAATGAAACCCCTGGATATTATGTAAATTTCATTTGGCAATCGAATGCTCATTTTAAAGTTTTTGCTTTTCAGGCGAAAGATAAAAGAAAACACGAGTCTTTCAGATGTGAGCTGATTGACTGACCCTAAAAGGAAGGAAGAAGTTATTTATAACAATATGCGTGGTATAGTTTTATGTATACAATGGTTTGTCGTACCCCTACGTAACTACGAGTTGTAAGTAGGTCGCCGAAATGACTTTGATCCAAGGAGTCTAAACTCCTTGCTTTGATCGAAGGCTTTGACTAGACTGTTGAAGCCGTGCTCCGTAAAAATGGGACAATCAAAGCATAGATTTTTTTTCCCGTGACCCATGATTCAGTGTTTGGCTTTCTTGCTACAGCTCAATGACCCAAATCAATGATATAAAATAATACGGTGAAACAGAGAGCTCAGAAAAGGCGGGAAGGGCGGGTGGGGGTGGGGTGGAAACGACCTAGATATCAGTTTACAAGATCCTAGTGTCGTGTTCTTAATAGTGTTACTTTGTACCAATTTGACATCATAATAAGAAACCAAAAT
Source organism: Aplysia californica (assembly GCF_000002075.1). Classification (NCBI taxonomy): domain Eukaryota; kingdom Metazoa; phylum Mollusca; class Gastropoda; order Aplysiida; family Aplysiidae; genus Aplysia; species Aplysia californica. The sequence continues at coordinate 463,118 of NW_004797725.1, read as the reverse complement.
AAAGGTGGTACTGGTAACAAAGATACAGGTATATATTCAGTGTATTGGGGCCTGTACACTTTAATTTTTAATTTTTTAAAAATCTTTATGATGACGGCAATACTTTACTTGAAAAATGAGATTTGTCACTGAGAGTAACATCCATGGTCCAGACAATGATACGTGAACAGGTCTGTAACCTGTTGGCTTGAATTTTTTTTTTTTTTTTTTTTTTTTGGGGGGGGGGGTGAACAATGTTGTCGAGAGTCTCCGTCTTTCTCCTAGGCAGGGTGCAAAACCTCACAAAGCCCGGGTTGACCTTGACAGACAGGGTCGAAGTAGCCCCCTTCCAAAACTACCTAAATTGTGTCGAAAAGAGCGTGAAGCAATTATTGCAATGACTTAAAATGGGTTACATAGTCGATATTTTTCCAGCCTATATATATTTGGAACCTGCACCCTTTAACGATGTTATTGTGGGTTTGGATGACTTTTTGCCACCTTGTCCCGCTTCTGTTCCACAGGTCAGATGAAAAAGATGAAATTGCTGTTCCTTTTTCTCACGGTTTTGTCTTTCTCGGCGCCGTCGACGGCACGGTCAAGGTTTGGCAGAGAGTCTGATCTGTGGGATGTCTATGAGGACATCTGGGGCCACAAGGAGGTGGCTGATAAAATCATCGATTTTGTTATGAGTGGTCCTGGCCAGGGTCAGGTGTACAACAGACTAGCGACAATGACGGACAAGTTTGGATACAGGTCTCTTTATCTACTTAGTATTTTTCATTAAATAACTCCATTTGTCTCTTTCCAATAATAGCAGGGTGTGCGTGTATGTGTGTATGTGTGTGTGTGTGTGTGTGTGTGTGTGTGTGTGTGTGTGTTTGTGGTGTGCGTGCGTGCTCGCGCGCGTACGCAACGTGCAATGGGATCAATAATAATAATAATAACAATAATAATAATAATAACAACAATAATAATAATAATAAATAGCACTTGTATAGCGCATTACCCCGCACTTCAGCAAGCTATTTGCGCTTAACACTATATTATTACCCCAGCAGACGATAGAACACTCAGAAACACCCTCAGCTTCCCGGGAAGCATTGAGCGCTCAAACACTAACAAACTGGCAAGATCTTTCACTGTCTATAGCTGGGTACATCCTCTCACAAGGGTGAAGTGAGGAAAATTCGTGTAAAGTGTCTTTCCCAAGGACACAACGTCGGGTCCCTGGCGGGATTCGAACCCACGCCCTTACGGTTGCGAATCTGAGAGCCAAAACATTAGGCCACCGATGCCACATTCAAATTCAGATTTGTCTGTTATCATTTTGATACAACTCAGACTTTTGTTAAGCCATGATTTAGTTTCCGCTTTTTCTTATCAATCATGGATTAGTGTAACACGATATAAGCCGACATTTTAAGACACCTGTTATCACGTCAAAGTGAAAGTAATTTTCTTAACTTTAAGACTCCCAAACAACAAAATAAAAGACAAAACACAATAACTGAACACTAAGACTTTACCTTGATAGTTGAGTATGTTTTTGCGAATGTTAAAAGCAGTATTGGTACAATGTTTAGAAATGATGTTTTATGCAAAAAATGCTACTGGATTATGAACTCCGATTTTTTGTTTTACCTAGACTTTGTGGGAGTTCAAACCTTGAAGACGCCATCGATTACATGGTGGACGAGTTCAAGAAAGACGGCCTTGAAAACGTCCACAAGGAGTCGGTCAAGATCCCTCACTGGACACGAGGAAAGGAGTGGGCCAAGATGATTTCCCCGAGACCTAAGCCTCTGGCTATGCTGGGCCTGGGATACAGTGTCGGCACACCTAAGGAGGGGATCACAGCACAAGCCATTGTGGTTCGTTAGGATAAGGCAAACATTTCAGTTTAATTTTACACCCGTTTCCCGTTCGACACAGTAATATCTGCTATCAATACAATTCTTTCTTTCTGTTTTTGCAGGGTAGGAGAGGGTGGGGGTGGGTCAGTTTACATGGACTTTAAAAGTATAGCTACTGAGTAGCTTATCTAATTCAAGCTGACTACTGTCTTTCTACCAGTTATCACAGTTCTCTCCAAGGTCATGAAATTGCGATGTCATGCTATCATTTCCTAAGCTTTTTTACCAACTCATCGTACTTAACTGAACTAACCAGGGATGTTTAGATGATTATTGTCTGATGTTATACAATTGGCGACAGTTCTTAAAAGCTCAGCTTGCAAGCGGCTCTCAAAGTTACAAAGAAATCGAAAGCAAACTATAGATCGTAAGAACGAATGAAGGGAGAGGAAAATCTGAAAAAATTATGTTTATTTGTGTGTGTTTGTGCGTGTGTGTGTGTGTGTGTGTGTGTGTGTGTGTGTGTGTGTGTGTGTT
>NW_004797725.1:456824-457867 GCF_000002075.1 Aplysia californica | reverse complement strand
CCCCCCCCAATGCCTTTGCGCATTTCGAAATTTCGAAGTCTTTCATTTTGCTTCTTTCCTTTTGTGTGAGACATAGCATACCCCACCCCGCAGTGACCTCAACAGTGACCCCGTATCTACGCAAGGAGTTTATACAGTTTGTTCTAAGGTCCTTGTATCAACGTCAAGTCAGTCTGAACTGGGGTCGTACGTTTGCCTTTGCCATGAATCAATTTGGACATTCTACGGCATATTTCTACAGCCTGTTTGTACCTCACTGTTGACAACAGTATTATCACTGTTTAATTACCTGTGTAAAACGGAAACCTGTCCAACGCGGAAACGGAAAGAAAAAATCCACTCCCTTCCGAGGGTTTTACATGTCTAAGACGGAAAATGCTTTTTTGCCGTTTAGTCCTGATTTGAAACAAAACTCGCAAGTTTAGTTCCGTCCTCCGGATCTAACCGTGGCCTTCGTGATAACGTAGGCCACGCTATAACCCTTGCTGCCGGGCGAGGAAGGGGAGTAGGGGTGCAATTTGAGGGTAGCTGTTACCCCATCTATGTGAGCCCTGAACGATGAAGATGGTCAAGGTGGTGGGGGTGTGAAATCTCACGAGTGCCAGTGAAGAAAGTGCTGGAGTAGCGAGCCACTTCGGAAACTTTTCTGGGTATCCAGAAGCCAGAGGTGTGAAATTAGTTTGACCAATGCCCTGCTGCCCTGATCGTACAGCCAGCCGAGAAAAGAGTTCCTCGACCAATCGCTGTTACATGGCAGTGAGCGGTGGCATTGGTTGACTGTGCTTATTGCACCGATGGGTGGGGCTAAGGGTGGAAGCAAAGGAGATGTTCAAACGGTTCTATTTTTAATAGGTCAAACAGTGGTCCTATGAAATGCAAGCCCTGGTGGTAATTGGCATTGGATATAAGACTGACGCAAGTCATTATCAGAGATGATAGCAGCTGAGAGGTGTGAAGTTTTGACCACTTTTGACGGGATTGCTTGCCGACCGGACAAGCGATCCTTGATCCCACCGGCTGGGCCTTGAAATCCCCTCCCCCCC
>NW_004797725.1:366341-456718 GCF_000002075.1 Aplysia californica | reverse complement strand
CGATCTCACGACTCGATCGACTGAAACTGAAAACAAACACGTTTGTTTTTTAGGCGATCGAGTCGAGCGATCGACCCAATCGGCCGGTCCCTAGGCGGACTGAGAAGGCCTTGGCCGGTCCCATCCGTAGTGGGCACCCCGTATAAGATGGACAATGTCTCAGACGGATTATTTTTTCTGGCTCCCTATCGCGATTCCATCTTACACAGGTTCGACTGTACTTTGAACGTTTGAGGATTTTTTTTTCTTGATTGGTTTCTTTCTACCTTTTATATAAGAGTAGAATTTCTTTTGCTGCTTTTTAACTACATGTATAATTCTTTCTATTCACTAGTGAAGTAGAGGAGGTGATAATAATTATATTATAGATCTATTTAAACATTTTTATGTATGTGCGGAGGGACAGTTATTTGGTAAAATGCCTGACTCTTTCTGACTTGGGAATCGAAGTAAAATCCTGTTTATTCACGGCAAAGAACATTATCCTTATTTAGCGACTATGCAATCAGTGTGGGTTTAGTTTTAGTAAGAGTTTTACGGCACTTGCAACACAATAAGGTTACATAAGTGCCGAAGATTAGAGGTGTTATAAACAGAAAAAAAGAAGGAAGGGAGATAAAGACAGTATAAGATGTTTGATAGGAAAGAAGAAGCAAACCACGCCAAAGCACCCGCCAACCACCCACATATTTGGGTTTGTAACGTAAAAGCTTCAAATGAACCTTTTAATAATAGCCAATTTGACTCTACTAAAGCCTGCTAGCATGCGTGATTATTCAACTCACAGGTCTAGACATCTTTCATGTTATATTATCATTTCAGGTTGTGCTCGTTAGCGGTCATTTAGACAGCTGGGACGTTGGCCAGGGAGCTATGGACGACGGGGGTGGTGCCTTCATCTCCTGGCAAGCCCTGTCTATCGCGCGGCAGCTGGGCCTTCGTCCAAAGAGAACCCTTCGTGTGGTGTTCTGGACGTGCGAAGAACTAGGAATCATCGGAGGACAAAGCTACTATAAGAAACACGCCCACGAAGCTAAAAACTTCGACATCATCATGGAGTCTGATAAGGGCACGTTCACGCCCCAGGGCTTGCAGTTTTCTGGTTCAGAAGAAGCGATGAAAATAGTTAAAACTTTGGCTAGGAATTTACTCTCCCGTGTCAATGCCACCGTGGTAGAGAAGGGAGCAGAGCTGTCCGACGTTGGGCAGTGGCTAAACCTAGGAGTGCCTGGGGGAAGCATCTTAAACGAGAACAGTAAATACTTTGACTTCCACCACTCAAATGGAGATACAATGACAGTACAAGACTCTAACGCTATGGACCTGTGCTCTGCTGTCTGGGCAGTTTCATCTTTCGTCATAGCAGACTTGGACAAGATGCTTCCAGCCAATAGAACTATTGCCTCACTTCCTTTCAGATAATGAGTCTCACTTTCATTTCCACTTGATGACTAAGTAATTTTTAAAAAAAGGGGGGGGGGGGGGTTCCAATCACATTAGAACCGAGAGTTCAGAGTATCAGAGAAATGTTGTCTTACATTAAGTCTGAATATAAACAGACTGCATGTTATATCAAAAGCATTGAATTACAGATGATTATGCACACGCTCTCTTGCCTTCAACCTTTGCTTCCAGAATGTCTCTCAAATGATTCATGGCGTTTGATTTTGATGTGCTAAACGTACATTTCAGTTTGTGGGCGACTGGCGGATGCTCTGGTGTGATTTGCTCATTTTTTTTCTATCAAACATCGATCGTCCTTTTCTTTCATCCTTCTCCTCATCTTTGTATGTTACTATTCTCTAATAGAATATAGTCTTTAGAACTTATATAACCCAATTGTGTTGCAAGTGACGCACAAAACTCTTATTAAAACTAAAACGAGGTTCTGATCTAAAAAAGTTCAGTTTTATTACATTCTGTAGAATTGTTGATGTTTGTATTATCGATTATTCTTAGTACCTTTTCAATCTTTACTTTCTGTCTCCGGGATATTCTTAGAGTTCTTCTAGGATATTTCATCTAGAAACTTGTAATCCTCTTTTTAAAATTTTGTTTATTGATGATCCATGCCTTAAATCCAGATATCGTGGCGGGCAATAAAGTACTTTAAAAAAAATATTTTTTTATTTTTGCATTGTCCTTTTTAGATGGATGCCATCTGTTTCGATTTTGATGTTGCGATTGAAATTCTCCGCTTAATCTCTAGGGTTGTTTTGTCACATTCCTAGCTCCAAGATATTCAAAAATGTAAATCTTCTACTTCTTCCCCATTACGGGCATACACACAAATAAAAAAAAAACCCCAGCATTTATTACAAATAATAGAAACGGGTAACGTCTACAGAAAATTAAAAACCAAATAATTTTTTTCCTGTAACCAACATGTGTCACAAAGCGGTGAAATCAGGGGCTTGTCACTTTTTGGGCATATGGAGTTGCTGTGATCACCTTACAGCTTGTTCATTTGTCTTGTTTTTGGTGAAAAAAACATCCATCTATCTTGGAAGTCGAGATATTTGTGATTGATTTGATAGGGGTTGGGGATGCCTGGATTCAGAGGTAAAATTAGAGAGAAAATGGCTGCCAATGTTTGGTGATTTCCAAAGCTCTAGAGTCCTTGGAAACTGCAAATTACATTTGTTGTGCCTTAAATCAATACTTTTCAGTAAAATTCACAAAGAAATGTGTTTTTAAATGAACACAAAAGGTGTTGAGCCAAAAAAACAAAAATTTGATAAAAATTACGTAAAGGGCGAAAAAATGCCGGTTTCGCTCGATTTCACTATTTTAACGAGCGCCTGATTTCACCATGATGCCCCATATATATAGTCTTAGCACTTCTGAGATAAGATCGATAAAAATACCTGTGCAGTTACATCTGAGGGTAGTTTGCAAAATCATCTATGCAATTTTATATTTGTTGCTGTAACAAGATAATTTTACTGCTGTATGAATGTGAAAGAATAATAGAAAGAAAGTAGATTAAATAATGATGAACAACATATGAAATGAGTTGTTACTTGTATTTTTTCAGTACATATTACACATTGAGTATGTGAATGATACTCTCTCTGGAACAACTTAAGTAAAACACAAACTATGCAAACCCACATAAATGGCACCAGAGAAGAACAATTGTTAAACCTTTAATATATATACCAATATTTATTTTGATTAACACAGTAACATACACTTCTTAAAACATTCATGAGCTAAAATTCTAGACATACCATGATGATGTCTATAGCTTACAAGATATCATGTACATTTTATATAGGAAGCTAAGATTACTCTAGATCCTGTTTGGCAGAGTACTACTAAAACATCACATGCCTTTCTCAAGGCCACCTAGATATAAATAGTAAAATTAACAAGCCGCAGACCCAATGCACCCAAGAGACAAAAAAAATTAATTAAAAAAGCATTTAACTTAAAATTATAAGACCTCAATAGACACAGCGAGATAACAATACAGCTTTCAACACAGGTATGAACTGCTTCAGTCGTACTTGCATTAATGATCATACACAAAATTGCACTACGGACTACCACAATGTTTTGAATGGTCTGAAGGAAAAATCTACAGGCGTCCTCATGCACTATCAACAGGTCAAAATGAAGGACAAACAATTGGCAATGATGACAAGATGTTACGAACCAAGGGAGAAAGAATGCCTGCATGTTTAAAATAGCAAAATGAAACCTGTATATTTGTTTAATGATAAAATGGACATAACACGATGGTCTCAGAAGCAAATGAAGAGCAGACATGTAAATACTGCCACCACATGTGAAGATTTTGTAAATCTATCTCTAACAAAAACCCCGCGGCATAGAACCAGGAATCCAAACTAATCCTAACCCTGCATTTCAATACTTACAAAAATATGTCGGTTTGTTGCACGTATTCCCGATGAAACTCTCAGCTACTGTCGTATGCTATGGACATTTTTGTGGAAAGATGAAAAGGACATTTATGAAGTTTGAAAAGCTTCTACAGTGTGTTGACTATATGAAATTTAGTGTGCAGCCCGTATTTCAGTCAAAAGGAGAATGACAAAATTCCATACAAAAGACGCTTGCTTTTCATCCACTTGACTCATCTACCGCCGTATATCATTGATATGGGAGCCCTAACTAAGTTTTGATTTATTCTGCTGGGTGAACTCTTTTACTTGTAAACTTCAGATACAACAGTACAACTATTACTATATTATATTATTAGTATTATTAAGCTTTCTCAGCATGTAAGAGAATTCAGTCGACAGAAAGAACATGCAAGCTTAACCCTTTCACTTATGAACCCCTTCCATTGTAAGATGGAGAAATTTCGAGGGTCGGTTTAAAAGGAACAAATATAATTAATAAAAGGAAAGTATGCCTCCCCCCCCCCCCCCCACCCAAAAAAAAAATACATTTAAAAAATAAATAAAAATAAAGTACATCATACTGCATTACGTTGGAAATTGGATGGTGAATAATGCTTACACTGAAATAAAATATTATATTCAGAGCTCTGTTTGTGAGTCATGTTTGTTGAAAGCTTTTAATTTCCAGATTCAGTACGGAAACCACTAAATCTATCTCTTACTAACTCTTACCTCCGGTAAATATTTCAGATAATGAAAATCAAGATATGATACTTAAGTACGGTTTTCATATGAGTTTAGATTTCTTAAGAGTGCATTATTTGTTATTTCCTTCATGCAAGAGCACGACATCATTCAATGCACTGTGTGGTCACAGAGAAATTGGTTTTGCATTAAAATGCACTTCGCGTTGAACTTAATGCCATGAAAATAATGCCCTCTTTTGATGCTAATAACAGACAATGCAACAAAATTTACATATTCTGAAATTTTGAACTCTTATGTTGTTTTCCTTGAACCTTTTTTGACAGCCCCAAAATCAGAAAAAAAAGTTAAGGCAGTTCTAACTGAATTGAACTGATCACCAAACTAACCAGTCCTGATAGTTTCGACATCCACAGAAATTTCTCATAAGTAAGATATGAGTAAATCACATCTCAAAACAATATAGCTTACAACAGTGATGATTAGCCTACCAATTTGCTACCAGTGACAAAGTTTTCATAAAATGACATCTGATAAAAAATTGATGTAACATATGACACACATGTACAAGGTAAATTATTAATAATTCTATTCACAGGAAGAAAAAAAAGTAGCAAAGTTCAAATCCATTTCAAACATTCAAAAAGAGGAGTTCACAACACATGGAAAACAATACAACTTTCAAGTGATTTTTCCCTTTTATGTACATACCCAACAACAACTACACAATTTATAGATAAACCACTGGTCATTTTGTTCATTCTCAGCATAGCAAGCATCACAAGTACACAAGAAATAAGTTTTATTCAAACCCATGACATCCTCGTCACCAATAGCATTATGGACTTGACTTGAGCTTAAAATGAACTCTGATAAAAAAAAAATTTTGGACATAAGGCTGGCTTTATTATTTTTCTTACTAATCTGCAATCAAATTGCGCAAAGGGTCAGAAACAGACAAGTCACTCTTAATTAATGATTAAATAATTGATGTTTTCTGAGACCCTCTGACATCATCTTAATCAAAGTCTCCTAAGTTTTTTCGAAACAGACAAAAGTACTTTCTTAAAAGAGCATACGAAAGAGACTGACATATTCATAACATTGGTGTCAGATGCTTTTGCATGATAGAATCTTATTTTAAAAAAGAAAGCAGCTTAGAAAAGAATGTTAAATACTTGGATATAACACATTTCACCTATGAAATATAAATAGGTCCTCTAGTAAAAAAAAAAAAGAAAGGTAAACTTCTTTGGCTATAAAGACACATCAGACACCAAGGTGTGCACTGAAATAATCAGTGGTCAGTTTTAAGTTAAAAAATTAAATGTGGCATCAGCATCAAAGAGAAGAGTAAGAATGTGTACTCATTTGCAGAACAATTCAGACTAACAGATTATGGCATGAACAACATTTCATTCCAAAACAAAGATTTCACTGCCTTCACATCTACAGCAAACAGTTTCAACCTCTACAGAGATTGTAAGAACATTCCTTTAACAAGCTCAACCTGACAGTCTGAGGCTGGCAGTACACTGGATAGATAACCAAGTGAGTGGCCTAAAGTTTAATCCCTGGAAGACTTGGGGCCATCATGGTCTCCTTGTACAGAAAGACACTCAACATGGAACACAACTAGGAAAAAGGCGAGCTGCTGAGAGCCAAATAAGAAACATTAAAATTTTATAACTGCCCTCAAACCCAAGACCCAATTTTTTGACTAGGTTGCTAGAAACCTTGCCCAAGGCCACTTTCTGGGTATGATTTTTGTTTATCATGAGGGCACAAGATGGAGATTTCATCAAGCTCACTATTACTGTTCTTTGGAAAACTGTTTTTGGATGTCTGGTGCTAAAATACCTACTAATCTCTATCAAAGTAATCAAACAACAGACTTCAGAGGTAAAATATTAAATATATTCATACCTCCAGTAAGTGAATCTCAGGCCATGTTTGCATTGCATAAGTGGTATCCACTTCGAAAAATGAGTTTTATGGGGACAACATGCTAAAACAAAATGTTAAGTAAAAATAATTAGCTGCAAGTAACCAACTGTGTTTTTCCTGACTCTACACCAAAGTCCAACAGAGAACCAGGAATTTGCTGTGACACACAACCGTCTCATTACGAAGGTGTCCAGGCGTATCCTTTTTTTTTATGGTACTGAAAGCTTAGATGTGTTCTTGATGCTAATAAAAAAACAGAACCTTTCAGAATTTTACTGAGTCTGCTGGACCTATGGAAAGTACATAGAGTCCACTATGAAGTTGGGATGAGCACAACATAAATGCAAGCTTTTACAATTATTATGAGTGTTTACACATCTTGAAGTAATTTTGCCTCTCCACATGAAAGGCAGGCAAAGTGAACATCAAACAAAACTTCATACACTATATACAGTTGAAGCTTGTACTCACCTTCCCTGAAAGCATTAATACAACAGTTGGTAATTAAAGAATGACAGGAAGACAAAGCCACCTTCATATAATATACAGTCGAACCTGTGTAAGACGGAATCGCAAGGGAGCCTGAAAAAAATTCCATCTTAGACATTTTCCGTCTTAGACAGGGGAATTTAGGGGGAGATGGAAGGGGGGGGGGGTTCAAAAGCCTAGCCGGTGGGATCAAGGTTTGCTAGTCCGATCAGCAAGCAGTGGTCAAAACTTCACACCTCTCAGCTGCTATCCTGTCTGATAATGACATGCGTCAGTCTTACTTATCCAATTACCATCAGTGTTTGCCTTTCATAGGACCACTGTTTGACCTATTAAAAACAAAAACGTTTGAACATCTCCTTTGCTTCCACCCTTAGCCCCACCCATCGGTGTAACAAGCACAGTCAACTAATGCCATCCCTCACTGCCATCTTGTAACTACCATTTGAGGAACTCTTTTCTTGGCTGGCGTACGATCAGGGCGGCAGGCATTGGTCAAACTAATTTCACACCTCTGGCTTCTGGGTACCCAGGAAAGTTTCCGTAGTGGCTCGCTACTCGAGCACTTTCACGGGCCGTTGTGAGATTTCACACCCACACTACACTGACCATCTGCATCGCTCAGGGCTCGCATGATGGGGTAACATCTACCCCCAAATTGCACCCCTACTCCCCTTCCTCGACTTGCGGCATGGTCATAGCGTTAAGTTTATAGCCGGCGGAACCAAACTTGCGAGTTTTGTTTCAAATCAGGGCTGAAGGGGCAAAGCATTTTCCGTCTTAGACAGGTGAAATCATAGAAAGGGAGCAGATTTTTTTTTCAGTTTCCGCATTGGACAGGTTTCCGTTTTATACAGGTAATTAAAGAGGAATATATCAAGGGGGGAGCGGGGAGATTCCGTTAAGACAGGTTTCCATTTTATACAGGTTTCCGTTAAGGCAGGTTCGACTGTATATATGGAAACTTTCTAAAAAGCCCAAATACAGGTTTTAAAAGTCTCAGCATATAATTTTGGACAAACCACTTTTTAAAAAATCCAAATTATCCAGGCCAACAATACCAATTAATGACTTGTAAAGAACACACAGCAATGTAACTTTTTTTGTGGAATTTAGATAAAGTAAAATTTAAACATATTATGGTAAATGACTTCAGTGTTTAAGAAATAGGGTAGGCTGCATACTGCAATTTTGACACCAATTTTTTGTATTCACTTGAGGGTCCTGCACATTCAGTTGACTTGGAGAGAAGGCAGGGAGTGCCCATGACATGGACTGTCAAGAACAGTGTGGCCTTCTCCGACAGGACACAACTTGTGAACAAAATATTACTGTGGACTCAAATCTTTTCTTCATTCTTCAACAAACCAAAATGATCACATGATGAAGGAGGCGATTGCACTTAATACCCAAGTTTTGAGAGCTTCTGGCTCTGATCAAACACAGAATCAGATAAGAAATAGCTCTTTACTATATATTTTTGTTCCCACATATTACACTATTGAGAAACTGCATTCTTTCAGTGTCCAATGTGTATCGAGGACGAAGTTTTCATCAAAGTAACGCTGGAAGCATGAATGGGGTTAGTAGGAAATACTTTTATGGGCAAGTCCCAGACCATTGTTTCCACATTGAGCATAGAGGGACCTTGCCATTGCCTTTCTTCTCCATCGTCTGGTAAGGACGCTGGACTGCCAATCTCATCAAGTGATGTGACAAACTCAAAATGTAGCCTCCATCTTTGGCATACTGAGGACAAATGAAAACGAATATGATTTAAAAGGTCTCTCTGTTTATCTCAGTCATAACTTAAGGTATCAAATATGAAGTAGGCAAAATAAAACTGTTCTTGACCATGCACAGTAAACAGAAAAAAATAATGAAATAAAAGCAACATTGCATAGAAAGTATTCCAGTCAACTCTAGCACAAACGAAATATCTCAAACATGAAAGTTACCAAAGTTTGAAACTAAACAAAGTCCTTGCATGGAGGCTTACTTTCACGTGTTGACATTACATCTCAAATAAAGAAGAGAGCCTGCAACTGAAACTATTACATATTGCAAAAAATCCCAAGGGAATCTCACGCTTTCATTGCAACAATACTTTGCAATAGCTTGTTCACTTTCTTCTGACCGCGTAAAAAAAAATGTAGCTCATTTATTAATTCACCTATGCCTGCAAAACTTTGTATGGCACTTCGGCAAGCTAGCGACCAAACACAAATATTTTTAAACAAATTTTAATCCCGTTTTTTTTTAAAGTTTTTCTTTTTGGGCCCTATATTAGACACCACTTTTTGGATGCATACACAGGACTGCTAAAATAAATGGCTTACAGTAACCTTGCCCACAAATTGCTCATTTTAAGACAGCAACACCACCCTGCTCCCTTATTTTACTGTAAGCTTGAAGATTTCATCCCCTCACTTTCTAGACATCTCCAGATGCTCCACGTGAGTCTAAAAAAACACTCACCCCGTCTCTGAATTTTGTTTCTAAGGCGACAGTTAGAGTGTGGTGCTGAGGAAAATATGTAAATTTTTTTATGTTTTAGGAGTATGCTGTAAATCCACTATTCCTTTTTTGACCTGCATTTGCCTTACATCAAAGAAAACATGACAGAACCTTAGTTTGCAGTGACCTTTATGAATGGGCTTTTAGACTCTGTTGTTCATCCAACTTTTAGAAACATATTCAAAGATCTGAGAAAAATAAACAGAGCCATTTCATTTTATCCTCTTTTAACCACGGTCAGACGAAAGTAAACAAGCTATAAATGAAACATTTTAAAACAGAAAAACTGTAAATTCTCACCAATATCTGTAATGAAACCTGGCGTGGCTGTCAGAGGTATTGGAATATTCATATGAGTCCTCACTGTATGGACACACATCTCTTGATGTTTGACATAGGAAGTGACAGCTGTTCCCTGGCTTGGCTTGCGACGACACTCCTCAGATATCTGCTCCTCACTTTGTAAAGTCACAGAATACTGCAAGACAATATAACACAAGAAATACAGTCACATTTTCCAATAAAAAGTACTTGTAGAATTGCTCCGCGACACTCATGAGATGTAATCTTTATGCTAAAAACTTCTCAAGCCTATTTCTCAGCAACATGCTATAATACGAACCAGACAATACTGGATAAAATTGAAGGCCCTGGTGAGAAAATGGTTCATCTCCATTATTCCAACTTGCGTTTTCTCATTTAAGAATCTTAAAAATATTTGGTCACAAAATGTGCAGTAACCAACGATTTTCCACTACTTTGAAAGTGTAAGCATTTCAACTCAAACAATGTTGGCTAGCCCTGCATTCTCACTTTTAAAAATGCCTGTATGTCATTGTGACAAGCTTATTTGCAAAATGGATTCCAAGCTCCATAAGATAAGACATTGTATCCCATAGAAAAGTAATTTATCCTATTTTCCCTAGTACACTGAGCTGAAAATATGTGCTTGGCAATAGGCAAAGACAGAATATTCAAATAACAATGGTACAGTGAAACTCAGATTTTTTAAAATCGGATTAAACAAAAACTTAGATTAACGAAAGAAGACAGAGTCCCAACATTTTCAATTCATTAAAATCAGCAAATAACTCAGATTCAACAAACAGTACAGTAGTCACCGCCTAAACGCACGGTGCTCGGGAGGGCTCCTTAGTGTGTGTTTATACGGAGCGTGCGTTTACATGAACCTTAGCAAAGGGAGGAAGGGACACAGTCATCTCATTGCCTTGATATTCTAGTTACCTCCCTTTGGGGTGGGGGTCACTTTGGGCCGATAATGTGACGACACCTGACTGTTTTGTAAAAGATTCCCCGATTGTGGTTAAGACTGCAAAGGTGTTGAATGGGTGTGTGTGCGTGTGGGGGGGGGGGGGGGGGGAAGACAGACTAGATGTAAAGGATGCACCATAAAATGCCGGAAATCAATAGCCTAAAAAGAAATTGTTGGTGATAGTCATAGAGACGACGGTCCAGCCACTTGGCTTTCCAAGCGACCATCCCCGACCGTAAATTCATGAACGAGCGTTCACGCGTGTTGCGCATCATAGGCTTGGGTCTAACTAAACATTAGCCAACACGCAGTCACTCAAACACCAGTCAGAAACCTTCTCTCAAAGAGATGCATTTCCAGTGACCAATCAAATAACGTTTCAGTCCCCCTAACCCGCCAACATTTCATCTACCAGTCTTAGACCTATGTGTCTGGAAAGTTGGTTGTGAATACGCTGTCCATCACACTCTTTGTTCGGCGTAAGGGGCAGTCTCGCCAAATACAATGTATCTGTTTTTCTAGGCTTGTCTTATGCAAGCTGTGCAGATCGTAGGCTACAGTAGTCGTAGTGAAAATTTCCCTTAGTCAAGCTTTACGTGTCAGCGTGTTTCGCAGATCGGAGCGTGCGTTTAGAGGGAGTGACCCTGCGTTTGTACATCTAAATTATATAGTAAAAAAAACCGTCAGATGACAAAAGCGTGCGTTTGAGCCGAGCGTGCTTTTGTTTGGCGTGCGTTTAGGCAGAGACTACTGTACAGGTACCAGGTTGGCTAACTCAATTTTCTGCACATTTTAAAAACTTTTGTACATTGGTTTATATTTTTTAGTGAAACTGGTTTGTTCCTAAATGGGAAAAGTTGTCACAGTAACCTACTAAAATCACTAAAATTTCATGATCTCTTGTTCTTTCATTCACTGAAGGAGAAACAAAACAGATTTGTTTCTACTAGTACAGGGGTATGAAGTTGAATGTGCTAACCCCCCCCCCCCCCCCCCCCCCGCTTATTTATTAATTCTGGACCACTTGTCCACCTCCCCCCCTTTTATTCGATATCTTATAGTCTGTGGAAACAGATGTTGTCGTCTGCTTACCCTACATTATGACACGACTTGGAGCTCACATTGCTATAAAGAAGGTCAGGTCTGACAGCTTCATTTTTACTGAGTTTCACTTTGCACACTTAGCATATTGCAACACTGTATATCCTCTAGGGGACTTAATCATAATGTGGAATGAACAAGTCAACCAAGGGAGTTATTACTGTGAAGTTGTTTCAGCACATGTCTTTAACTCTTTATCTCCAACAGGGACAAACCCACTGTGCCGAGGCCCTTTTTTGGTACTAAATCTAAAAATGACAAAAACGTCACTAAATTGGTCATTAAACCAAAACAAATGAAATTATTTTGATAGATATTCATCTAATGAATGATATCCCGATAAAAGAGACCTGTTTATTGCCGAAAAGTTTTTTAAAAATGTGCCCGAGCCGCTGTCAGCTGCTCACCAGCACAGTGGTTCCGACTGCGAGCTGCTGGGAGCGGCTTGCAGGAAATAAAGAAGTAAATTAGTATAAATAAGCACTTTGATTAGAACAGAAGTCATCTCAAATCGTCTAAGCAGTGACAAAAAAATGTCCTTCCTGATAACATAAATTTTTCCTATTGGATATATTCATAATATGAAATACAACGGAGTGTGAAGAAGTTTCTTACCTCTTTCCCTCCGACTCACCACTTCAAATCAAGAACCAGAAGTCCCCTTAACTACAGATTACTGCTTCAAGTGGTGTTCTTATTCATCTGTTTTCCCCACTTTCTGTTCTCATAATCCTTTCTATGCACATTCTACTTCCACACATGTTACATGTTAATATTGTCTCTTCAATTTGCAATAGTTTGAGGGGTTGATAATCTATTTTGATCAATATTTGTCAAAGTTTAAGTTCTTTTTCATTAACACACCATGAGAATCTAAAAAATCAGTCGCATAGAAATAGGGAATAGCTATCCCTAGAGAAAGACTTACATGCACGTACAGGATATGTACTCCCCTAATGGTCACACTGTCTCACCTGGACACAGGGAATAGTTCCTTCACTGAAGTCAAACATGCCCACAATGTCCTCTCCCAGCTTGTAGGCTTGTTTGAAGAGTAAAAACTTTGCTACTCGACCTCGACTATTCGTAATGTTGTATGAATCTGGAGGGGGAAAAAAATCATAAGTGATATATGAAAGTTCTAAGTATGTGTGCTAAAGAGCTGGAATCTTACCAGTATCAGAGTCGGGAGGTTAAATAACTAGAAACATACTGAGAGGAGGACTGGACAGCCAAAGACAAAGCAAATATTAAATGAAAGGCATCAGATTCAGAATAGCATCCCATGGCAAATGCAGAGAGATGTTGTAGCATCCCAAGGCAAGTGCAAAGAGATGTTGTAGCATCCCAAGGCAAGTGCAAAGAGATGTGTGTAGCATCCCAAGGCAAGTGCAAAGAGATGTTGTAGCATCCCAAGGCAAGTGCAAAGAGATGTTGTAGCATCCCAAGGCAAATGCAAAGAGATGTTGTAGCATCCCAAGGCAAGTGCAAAGAGATGTTGTAGCATCCCAAGGCAAATGCAAAGAGATGTTGTAGCATCCCAAGGCAAGTGCAAAGAGATGTTGTAGCATCCCAAGGCAAATGCAAAGAGATGTTGTAGCATCCCAAGGCAAGTGCAAAGAGATGTTGTAGCATCCCAAGGCAAATGCAAAGAGATGTTGTAGCATCCCAAGGCAAATGCAAAGAGATGTTGTAGCATCCCAAGGCAAGTGCAAAGAGATGTTGTAGCATCCCAAGGCAAGTGTAAAGAGATGTTGTAGCATCCCAAGGCAAATGCAAAGAGATGTTGTAGCATCCCAAGGCAAGTGCAAAGAGATGTTGTAGCATCCCAAGGCAAGTGCAAAGAGATGTTGTAGCATCCCAAGGCAAATGCAAAGAGATGTTGTAGCATCCCAAGGCAAGTGCAAAGAGATGTTGTAGCATCCCAAGGCAAGTGCAAGGAGATGTTGTAGCATCCCAAGGCAAATGCAAAGAGATGTTGAAGCATCCCAAGGCAAATGCTAAGAGATGTTGTCTTAAACAAGTGTGAAAACATGGAGTGCAAAAACTTTGGGTGACAGTACTTTTCTGAGGAATCAGCCCAGAATGACTACAATCTAGCATGCACATGGCAAACGGATTTTCAGGTCCTCATTTTGTTCATTCAAATGTATTATCAGGACAACTCTGCACTAAGTCTTTATAAAGATCTCATCAAAAGAAATTCATAACCGAATATGTATACTTACGCGGGGCTTTTCTTGCTGTGACTGTAGAAATGATTTGTAACGCCACATCCAAGACAGAATTTTCTTTTCTCTGGTAGTGCAAAAATGGATTGCTGGGCGCAATTTCTTCTGTTTCATTATACACACTAATGTCATTGAGACCTGAAAAGCAAAATAAAACCAAACAAACATTTTATACACATATGTGTTCAAAGAATAACCTGCATGTCACATTGCTAACAAGGTTAGACAATATGCAGATTGTCAGACTGAAGGGTTAAAGTCCTAAATTGCCAAAGAGCAACAAAATGTAACATTGACAAATACCATAAACAAAAGATGTAAAAGCTGTAAAGATGTAGGAATAAATAATCATCCCCTCTATGGACTCGGATGGTATTTCAAACTAAAACTTTTTATTAGCATTCAACAATTGAGGTAAAAAAAAGTGCCTCACATTGCAAAGATACAATAACTTTAGACACAAAATAATATGAAAAGACAATTGTCCGAGGAATTTCAAAATTCATGTTTAACCTTAAAACTAAATAATTGTAATAAATCCACAAAACAAACTTACCATACAACACTAATACTCTGAAGGGAACTCGCACCATTTTTGTAGCCTTCTCCAACCTTTGGGTGCCAACAATAACTTTATAGGAGTACTTAACAGCTTGCCCACGAAAAGAAGGTGGAGCATCAGTTGGAATTACCTCCTCAAACGTATCTGTTAGAAAGGAATACAAATATTTTAAAATAACGGCGACTACCTTTTCCACATTCTACCACAACCCTTGACAGTGACTAAAGGTGAACAGTGAAAGGACAATGAATTGGTCTGAAGTATTTTTGTCAATAATGATCAACATCCCTTGTTCCCTCAAAAAAAAACATCAGTCAGAAGCAAAAGACCAAGGCTTCTGATCTGTAACAAAGAAAGATATAGGTCTTCACCATCTTGTATAAGTATACTTACGACCTCAGAGCATGCATCAGAATAACATTGAGAGTGTACCTAGCTTAAGATTATTATTGTTTATATTGCTGCTCATTTATATAAAGCATGTGATTGTAAGCCTGTCTGTGTGTGCATGTGCGTGTGTGTGTGTGTGTGTGTGTGTGTGTATGTGTGTGTGTGTGTGTACATGTGGTGAAACACCAAACCAATGTGCCAGGATCTGGACAATAAAGATGTATCTTATCTTATCATTTTAAATGAAAATAAAATTGACAAAAGCTACACAGCCTCAATCACATCTCCCCAACTTTCAATACTGCATGTTGTCACTATCACAAGCAATTCACTTTAATCCAAATCTTGAGAATTTTCAGTTTTTGCCCTCTCCCAAAGCTCTATTAAAGATGCATCTTTCAACATCTCCAAAATGCAGTTCAATGCTATGGTCAAGGTTGACAATTTTCTTGCTTTTCATGATTCCTGATAGGAATAACAAAGCAAACACTAGTTTTTTGTCTCTGGAGTAAAAAGTACCCAAACGAACATAAGTGGATTGCTTGTGACAGCAACGATATAATGTTATTCCCTATTTATTCCTATTCGTAATAATGGTGAACCTGCTCTAACAGCCACCTGTCCGAAACAATGACCTGTACAAATGACCGCTTCCCACTTTTCCTATTTTATAATGACAGTTTCCAAGACATCCAACTTTCTAAGACAACTGCGACTGTATTTATGATGGACAATTGCGACTGTATTTATGATATTTGGAACACATTTATGCATCTACATCCTGGCTACACATAGATAGACCAGTATCTAATTCATCTGTGGACTTCACATCCGTGAGCCAACATATGAGTCACAAGGTTCCCCTGCTAACAGATTCTTGATGCACAAACAAATGGTGTTTGCTCACTATCAAGCAATGAGAGAAAAATAGCCACTTGCTGTTCCATTCATGAGCTAGCTGTTTTGACCCATGTTTTACGCTGGTGATCCATTGAAACTATTTAGTTGTTTAATCAAACTTTTTTCTTAAAACCTTTTCCTCTTCCATATCGGTTTTTTCTTTCATGATAAAATAGGCTAAATAAGAGAAAGAAGTGAATTAACCAATTTTTCATTGGAACCCAACACTCATCTAAGATCCATCACCATAAACATAATTTCTGCCCCAAAATATAATAACTGTAACACAAAATTTGATAAGAGCCATTTGAACAATGATGGGCAGAAAGAAAGAGAAGTAACAGTAAGTGAGTGTGATGAAAATATCATCATCATCATCCAGTGTCAGATCTGTGACAGACATCGGGGATCATGGTTCTCCATTCATCCCTTTGCTCGGATGATCTTAAAAAAGCTACATTTCCCTGATCTTTCCCCGTTACCCATTTGTTTAGGTTCCCTAAGTAGGTTGCTCTGGGCCTATACCTGCCTCATTTGCCTTCAATTTTCCTAGTGAGAGCTAGATGTTCAAGACCTTTATGTCTATTCAGGTGTCCTAAAAACAGCATTTGTTGTTTCCTTATTGTTTTTAACAGTGAGCGTCCCACGTAAACCTCATCAAGCACTACCTCATTTCATTCCTTTTCCTTCCACAATATTCTCAGCAGTCTCCTAAGAAACCATATTTCTGTGGCTTCTATTCTATTTTTGGATGAAAATATAATCGCAGTAAAAAGAAAAAGACACAAGAAAACTGTATGTAAGAAGATATTGACTGAATGTGTCTTGACACATAATACTCACATGATCTCGACATGCCAGGGGATAATTTGAGATCACAGAATAAAATTTTTGGCTTTGTGCATAAAACAGTCAGGCCTCTTTCCCCTGTAATAAAAGACAAAACAAAGTTGAAATGCAACGTGCAATTTAAAAGAAAAACATAACTACTACAACAACAAGTATTGCATAATATGTTATCTTTATTAGTATTTTTGATAAACCATATATTGCCTTTGAGATTTTTTTTAAATGGCCAAAAAGGAGAGATTTTTAAATGTTGCCTTGTAACTTACCACAAGGGTATCTTCAGCCATTGTTTCAAAAGGACAGGCTTTTAACCATTTAAAAGGAGCTGATTCAATTTATATCTGATACAGCTGGTTATATGGTAAAAGAAAAGTACCGGTATAGCATTTATTACAACAAAATTAGCCTATCTATTCCAATATCACTTCCAATTTCATGTGCATTATTCACAGGTTTTTGCTTAACAGTAAAATGAATTTCAATGGATGTGTAAACAGATAGTCATTTTTAAAGAATCTAGCTACTGATACATAAAAAACATTATTATTTACTAGATTTGAAAATGGAAACTTTTTGTTGTTTTGAATACAATCATTTTTCATATATGCAATGACTTTCAACAATTAACATCATACACCAATGCAGAAAGCAGAATATTTCAGAAACACCTTGAAAACCATAAAAGAAAACATGAAACTTGTCTAAGGAACATGCTGAAATTTTCAAAAAATGTTCCCACTCCATGAACAAATTCCCATACAATAGTAGAAATGTAAAAAAAAAAAAAAAAAAGAAGCAAAATAATGACTGTCCAACAAAAAAAAACCCACACAAAAATTGGTAAAACAAAAAACACCAATGTTTTCAAAAAGGAAAACATCTTTTGAATCAAACTGAACTGAATCACAGAATCATGCAATTTCCACCACACCAAAATTAAAAGTAGAGCATCTCACAAAAAGCTCAATGAAATTCTTAGACGTAGGACAACAATTACTCATTTAAACACTTTGGGTTGACCATTGATAAAAATAATAATGTATGTTTATAAAAAGCGTATGGCAGCATATGGCACAAGAAAAAACAGATGAAAGAAAAAATACACCATAAGAAGATCCATTTGCTGTGCATCTACGTAAACTGAGTCATTTGTCAAAATTAAATCCTATAAACCAAGATATTTGATTCAAAATTAATCATTTTAGATTCAAAATTAATCACTTTTATTAAAACATTTGAGGACATGAATTGTCCAGAGAAATATTTTTCTTAAATTTATTATCAACTTCCAAAAGAGAAACAATAAAAGAAACAAAAAGTTGAAATCATCAATTACAATATTAAATTGGAATTAACAGTCACAGAGGAGCGACAGACTAATTAACTCAACTGCAAAAAAAAAAAAATGACATAACATGGAAACACAGGAATTCTCCCTCTCTTATTAAGTATACTTTCTCCTTACACTAAACCTTGACAAATGACTTAGAGGTGCACAGCATTTATACCATAGCACGTAAAATTTGAAAAATAATACAAATTTTTCTTTTAAAATAAAACAAAACAAAAAAACAAACATCAAAATGAGAGCAGGGAGAGGTTTAAAAAGATTATATAGCAGCTTAACTTGAGCAGCACGGCCCATCTCTTCGGCAGAATGCAAAGCACGATGATTTAATGCTTTGCCAGAACCTGTGTTTATATAAGCAAAAAAAAACAAACAAACATTGAAGAGTCAAGGGCCTCAATTTCAATTTATTAAAAACAACAACAAAGCTGCAAACAGTTTTTAATGTGAAAAATAGCACACAATAGATTCAAATTTGGCTTATCAGTGAAAACACAAAACACCAATTCAAGAACCCATCAAAACAAAGAAAAGTGATTTTCAGAGGAACGAAACAAACAACAGTTATCAAATCTCAGGGCACAACTTTTTCATACTGCACACATGTACCTTTGTTAGGAATGAATGATGTGTCACATCCTGTCGTTGATGCCTCTTCAGTTGACAACGAATTTTTGCGAGGAAGCTGGACTCGAGATTCACTGACAGTGCACTGACAAATGATCTGTACACTGGACCACGCCAACACTTCATCTACAGCTCTGTGACAAGAAATGGGAACTTGTAAAAGTTAATATCAAAAGAAACATACACCTTTTATGTCATTAACTAATTAACATAAAAAAATTATTCCACAAACTTATGACCCAATGCATACATAAAGATGAGAATAGACAAATCAAAGAGAAAATTACAGTAGTCTGCGCCTAAGATCCCGGTGCTCGGGAGCAAGGAAATGTGGGATCTTAGGCGAACCGGGATCTTAACCGACGAACCCAGGAAAGAATCTATGGTGACCCATGTTAAGGCTCACAATCGGTAAAATGGTCTCCCTCCACTCTACAATGAACTGACGTGCCCTCTTGGCGGGTTTATGGTATATGGCGAGCAAAGAGTGGTTAACCTTGATGACCTATCACGGTGCATAGTGGCATGAGGCGTGCCATTTTCACTTATGATCCTATCATGAGTCTCAAGATTTACGCTAATCCGGTTTCCCCTCCCCTTTACCTGTCGAAAATTTATAGCTTTCCATCTCTGACCGAGCCCCCCCCCCCCTTCCCAACCTGCCTTTGCCGTTACACACCATTGCATTGCGAACACATCAACTAAAATCCAGTCTGTCTCGCAAATTCGGGAGTAGAGACAACTGCTGCAATGGTCAGGGAAGAGTTCACAGTTCAATGTGATCCCGTCTGGAGTGAACATGTAGGCCCTACCCATCCAGCGAGTGATGTAAGTTTAGGGGGAGAGCTCAGGTGTGAGTGCGATGCGTGGGGAAAACAAACGCGTAGGTCAGTTCACACCCCGGTGTGATCCCGTCTGGGGCAAACATTGTATCGCTTCATCGAGTTTTACAACGTGTATGTGATCACATTCACGATAGTGACTGATCTTTGATGCGACGGACAGTTTGTTGATCTCAACTTTTCACTCTTGGTTGATCGGCTATGCCTGTCCGGGTTTTTGTTTCGCAAATTATAATCTGAAATGCAGGATCTTAGCTGGATGTAGACCATCAGAGCGGAATCTTAGGGGTGACTTTTGTATAGTAAAAATTATGTTTTCCTAAAACAACGGGATCTTAACTGAACCGGGATCGTAAGCGGTGGGATCTTAGGCGGAGACTATTGTATCTGATATTCTTACTATTTCTAAAAGAAAAAGGTACACTACAAGTGCAAAAATACAAGAAAAAGAGGAAACTTGCAATTAAGCATCAATTGTATAAATATGTAAGGTGTAGATCTGAAAAGCACTAAAAGCAGACAAACCTCAAAACTATCTTCATGTATTATCAAAATTTGAATTTCTCTGGGTTGATCCTTACTGCATTTTTTCAAGATTCTGGGCAAAGTAATTTTCACATGTTTTAGTAAGAAGAAGGGACAACATCAAGAAATAATATCACCAAAAGTTAAGCCTCATTTCAATATGCTGCAAGACACTTTGAATTTTTATTCCGCAGACACTGGAAAACACACTTTTGATACAATCAGAAAAAATCAAGTCACTTACTGATTATCAGTCGAAGTGTTGGTAAAAATGACATCACATTGTAAGCTCTCGCCAGCTAAAAAGACTGGTCCTCTTGGGAGACTTGCTACAACCTCCAACATGTTGACATCTGTATTCCTCTCAGAGTGATTTTACACAAGGCAGCCAACAAAGAACTATCTGGAAGGGGGGAAAAAAGCTAAACAAATTAAGTCTTCCCTCTAAGGTTGTAAATCAAGATAATTGTCAACTAACTTTCAGTATGGCTCTATTGCATTGTGTAGAGTCAGTTTGAAAATGATCAACCACCATTACCATTTTGGAGAACATTACAAACAAATGCAGGCAGTGGATATATCATAAAATGCTTTCTATAACAGAAACTGACCCCCACGAGTTGGACAGTAACTCAGGGTGTAACCATCTGTACTCATAAAAACCAAGTTTCAATTTCAAGCAGAAACAAAGTGAAGACGTGCATGTCATAAAAGCTTATCTTCATAATGTTACAACATCTTGAAGCTCTCACATACTTTTGCAACCACTGTTTTCACTTTAAAGACAACATTAAAAACTTAAAAGATCAATTGTGAAGAAGGATGTGCAGTTGATTCAAAGACTTCAATCACTAGCATCACTGCTTTGAAAATAGCATGTCATTTCAATAAAAATGACATTGAACTAAGACTTGTATCATTACTTCTGTTGTCTAGTACCAGATTTATCTCTCTAAAAGTGTACAAAACTACCACTGAAATAGTTTTGTTATGAACACATCCAAGGCTCAAAAACAGGAAGATTGCCAGCAAAGCAGTCAGAACTGAAAGAATTACAATTACAATCAAATAAATAGTCTAAGCAGACCATCCATCTTTCAGGAGAAAAATGATTCTAGTCTGTAACAGGTGGATGATTTGAGTAAGAAGATGAAAATGAAGAAAAATAAACTTTCCATTCTCAGGTCCCAACAAGAAGTAGTTACCCTATTGTAATTATTTTTTGACACAGTAAAGTAACATTCAAGCTTAATCTAATACAAAAAAACTAAAGTTGTCTAAGTCTAATACTTTAATTTGTATGATTTTTTAAAAATTGGCATGAATTTGATTTTCCGAAAAATTTCCAGAGACGTGACAAGTAGAATGAAATTCACTGCAACAACAAAAATAAAAGTTCAAAGTGTTCTGGTTTGATTTGTATACATGTGCGAGTGTTTGGTGAAAATATAAAAGCTGGTCCGTGCATTGATTCAGACCCATACACTGAATTACATGAGACAGATGTACGGCACGACGTAATTTCGTTGCGCGAAAAACAACACCAGTACTAGTGCTAGATCTAGCCCTAGAACTACGACTCGGGCCGTGTTCGGGTACATATCCAGGATCCTAACTATTAGACACATCATATTCTGAGACACTAGAACTAGTAAAACGTACAGAAGTATAGAAAACGGCGAAATTATGTGATTCTTGTTCATGCGACTTCTTCGACCGTTACTACGACGCGACTGTCGGATTACTATCCAGCTGTATAGAAAAAAACAAAGCGCGAGTTCCGGTCTGTTCAACCCCAGTTGGGGTCACTGCCCTTCACCTTCAATAACTTAAAAACTACCGGCCCCAGAGATACGAAACGAAGTCTAAGTAGCTCAACGAAGTCTAAGTAGCTCAGGCTTGGCCAAACAAGGGTACGAGGCGTGTCTCGCGATCCGTGTGTGATTTGTAGAGCGGAAAAAAAATTCCCAAGTTGGTCATGCAGGGCTTGTGGGAGCCGTCGCGAGCGTCGCGGCGGGGGTCACGCAACTGTTGTGTGAACCGTCTGAAGTGAGTTAAACAGGACCTAGATCTAGGCCTAACTTAACCCTGGAAGCGCGCAGGCCCTATATAAAGGGCGTGAGCCGCGCTACCCGGGAAGCGTGCAGGCCCTATATATAACGCTGACATATTTCGACCGCGAAGGACGCGGGCCCTATATTAAGTGTATAGACGCTGACCTTCTTCAATGGAAAATTCAAGTATTCCTAATATGGAAAATGACGTAGTAAATTACAGGTCAAAGTTATCAATAGTGACCAATGACTTTGCAAGTTATCTTGACCTCGTAGAGCGTCTCTTGGCCAAGATATCGATCGATAAAGTGGCGGAGTCCAGCTGAGCGACTACACAATGTTACCACTTGTTTCGCCGTGCTGATGTACTAATTGTTGAGTTTATCGGGTTTTGCGCTTTGTTTGTATTTATTAGATCGCTTATCATTTTTGAATGGCTCATTCTATCAGCTTTAAGAAAAGATATGGTTTTATATCCTTTTATAATCTGTTGAGCCGTAAAGTAGGC
The DNA here is from genome assembly GCF_000002075.1 of Aplysia californica. Classification (NCBI taxonomy): domain Eukaryota; kingdom Metazoa; phylum Mollusca; class Gastropoda; order Aplysiida; family Aplysiidae; genus Aplysia; species Aplysia californica. Next base: position 433,978 of record NW_004797725.1, on the reverse strand, counting down.
CTAAATCAACTTAGCAATGACAATGAAAAATTAAATTTTTATCCAAATTGCTTAAAAATGGGCTTAAATGAAAATAAAGTAAATTCTAAGAACTGGTTTTTAAATTTAATAAATCCATTGATAAACAAATAAGTTATTGGGATTTTTGTTTGGGAGACTCAAATTATATAGGAAAATATCGCCAAAAAGCGGGCCAAGTCTTGATGTATTTTGAGGAAAACTATTCATAAGTCAGCAATGAATAGGAGTATATGAATGAAACTTGGCATCTGCATGTGATTTTTAGTGCAGAATATAGTTCTGCTATTAAATTACTTTTTCGGTGTCTTTATTACTTTGGATATTAAAGACTAATATTTGCGTCCAATTTGCTGAATGAATTGAGTGACATCGTTTTTACTGCGACGCGATCAACCCTTCTAAAAACTCAGTAAAGCGGTATCGGGAAAACCCGAAATGACTTCATTAACCTATTTAGTTATAGGCTTCTAGGGTAAACTCATTCGCTACGTATTATTTTCGGCTTGAGGACGAATTTTTTTCGGGACGGCGAATGAGATGATGACTAGTGGGCAGTAAAAGGTCTTTGGGGCCACAAATTCTAATAAATATCAACATATTATATATACCAATATTTTCAGTATGGATTGTAAAATACATCTGTAATGTTTATTTACGTATTTTTCAACTTTGGTTACTGCAAGAGGCGATTATGCAACACAATTTTGATTGGATGCGGATAAAATTTGAAAATAAAAACTTTATAATCTTTGGTGAAACTCAAAAAACATGCTTGCACCTGGTCAAATGATGCATCAAAATAACCATAAATGAATATAGAACTGGAAAATATTGAAAAGTTTGCAGGACATACATTCCATAATATTTGTACATTTGGATCATAACATCCGATATATATTGAAATTTAAAAAAAAATTTTTATAATCTTGAAAAACGATCACAAACAGAAAAAAAACACTTCTTGTATCTTATATGGAATTATTCAGATTTGCATTTGGAATAAACCTATACATGTCTTGAGTGGCATTTTTGGTGTAATTTCATCAAAAAGTACTGATTTTGGGGAGAAAAAACTATTTTGACAATTTAGATCTAGACCTAGATCTGGCACTCAAAAATATTGATTTCTTAATAACAGTGCATTGGCAATATGAGTCCAATCGTATCAATATTATAAAAGAGTCCTACACTTCTTTAGTAGGCAAAATAATTGATGATAGATTTAGTTGTGTAAAATTACTAAGACTTACTCTTTCATATTAAGCTTCAAAAGTACTCAAAATGTACTTTTAAAATACTTAAAAGTACTTTTATAAAAAGTATCGGAGTACAGTAAAAGTACTGGTTTTCAAAATGTACCGTAGTACAGTAGAAGTACCGAAAATTGTAACGTAAGTACAAGTACTGGAGTACTTGTACTCCGTTACTTCCAGCTCTGTCGGTAACGCACCCCGGGTGAGAATAGCGCAGGCGAGTCTTTTGGCTATTCTCACTCAGTGGGTGTTCACAGTTATAGCTTAGTTAGGCCAACCAGTGAAGCGTTCACCCTGAACCACAGAATTCTACACTGTGACTGTGACTGTGATAACAGAATTATAGAATTCTGTGCTGTGAACAAATGTTCTAGATCTAGATCTATTACTACTGTTAGTGTTAGCCTAAAAGCGTGCAATTTTGTCTGTGGGCAGTGGAGAGAGAGAAAGAGAGAGAGAGAGGAGTAGCGCGAGAACTTCTGGGCAAAATAGATCGTATTCCGGGTGAGAATAGCCACTTCCCTCTCCCAAAGCCAAAGCCAAATCCAACCCAAACCCAAGCCTTAATCCTAACCCTCTATTTCTAAGTGGTTACTCGTTATGGAATTCCTACCAAAGTTCGAATCATACAAAATGGGCACCTCAGACGCTTCAGTCAATATTATTCTGATAGAATGAAATATAAGGAGTTCGTCGGCTCAACAACCAGCGGTCTATTCGCCATTCACCAAGTGCTTCGTCTAGCGAAGTACGTCGACACTTTTGTTTTTACTCCAAATATAGTTCTAAGTGTCGTAAAATTTCCGAAATGCATCGATTATATTAGGCTGTCTGGATATATAGATCAATAATCCTTTTGGATCTCAAAATGATTGTTTGACTCTTTTCTCTAGATCTAGAATATAGATCTAGATCTAGAATATAATTGTATAATGATCATATATGTGGAAGCTAAAAATTCAGCAACTTTGAAATGTTTTTACGAATGTTTTTATTTTACGACTTCAGCTTCAGTAGTGTCAGCCGATTCCCCACCTCCTGCCTCTCCCCTGTTCTCTAATCTCTATTGATCACTGCACTGGAGATAGAAGTTCAAGTTTCTAGATCATATCACACAGCTCCGAACTTCCAAAGTTCAGTTTATTTCTGATCGTCCGTCCGGCAAATATACACTGTGTCCAGATACAGAAGTCTACGTAGATCTAGACTCTAGATCTAGATCTACGTGTAAAGCTGAGCCAAATCTTAATTTCAAGTGAGGAATCCAAAATTCGTGACAATCTCCGGTTTTGTTTGGCCGCCAAGCCAAGAGTACTTCTAAAGGTAACTGAGCTTTCTAATCTAGATCTAGAATACATCTAATCGATAGCCAATAGTTCAGATGATAGACCCGTAAGACCCTTATCATAACTTCATGGGTGAAGGTCAGATTCGGGATAGCCGGCTGTTGGAGTTGGGGTGAAAGTAGGCGATCGAGTCGGGGCGATCGGCCGATCCAAGCCATTGCCGTAGTGGCTTAGGATTGTATAGATTCTAGATCTAGATCTAGAAATCTAGATATAGATCTAGATCTAGAAAATCTAGATCTAGAGTCTAGATCTAGATTCTAGATCTATAGAGTAAAATTACCGGTTCGGTCAAAATAATTATAAGGACGAAAACAGGCACGTTGACTTTAAAGCTTTATGTCTCCTACTCCTATCGGTGCTTTTTCGGTAGTTCCCACCCCCCTTATTTGAGCCTTCACCTGACCTACATCTAGATCTAGATACTTTTGATTCGCGATGAGCTAAGATATCAAACCTAACAATAGCAAAACATTAAATTGTGGTAAAATTCAGGGGGGCATGCCCCCCTGAAACCCCCCTTCCTATTTTTGTTAGGTCAGGGGGGCAAGCCCCCCTGAAACCCCCCTACTCTTGGGGCCAAAATCTGTGAATAACAATTGCGGGGTGGGAACTACCGAAAAAGCGCCCTCCTATCTCTGCCTTGCCCTAGAGATAAACCGAAACCAGCTACAGGAAACCCTGTGATTGGATGACCCACTGTTTCAGCTTGTTTGCATATTTGAGGCCCTTACTGCGTGCAAAAGTGACGCCCGATTTATTTACGTGTTCAGTCACATTTTTTTTGTTTTCTCATGGATTTGGGCAGTATTTTGACATCGGTCATTTTCAAAACGGAGTGTCTACGTACACGGTAACCGGGCACCTAGCCTCAGTGTCTACGTACACGGTAACCGGCAACCGGGCATGTAGTCTCGGTGTCAGCAGAGACTATATAATCAAATACTCTCTGGTGTCACGTACACGGTAACCGGGCAGTTCAAAACTCCAAATCCAGTTTTTGTCATCCGGTGTTGCCTTCATCCACACCACTCTCTCGACTGTACGTTTAAAAAAAAAAAAATAACCCCCCTTATTCCGGAGCCCTTTACTTCGCAGTGCGCAGACTTAGAAAGAACTTTGGTGACCCCAACCGGTACTCACAATGTGATGCACACGCACAGGTTCACTGACCTGTCACGATGGCGAGCCAGACAAGACGATTACTTTCTCTTTTTTTCAGCAAATACAGCACAGGACAAATATTGATTTATTTTCATTCCGTTTACCATGTATGTAGATACTGAGACTAGGTGCCCGGTTACCGTGTACGTAGATACTAAGACTAGGTGAGACTAGGTGCCCGGTTGCCGTGTACGTAGATACTGAGACTAGGTGCCCGGTTACCGTTGTTATCAACACTTGGACACAATGATAGATTTGTCTAAAGTGGTTTTCACCATTTATAGCTATTTTAATGATGAGTATGTATCTGACCCACTCTACTGCGTGGTATCTGACTCTACTACACTGGCATCTGGCTCACTCAACTACACTGGTATCTGACTCTGCTACGCTGATATCCAGGGGCGGTTTGTTGACTGGGCAAGACCGGCGGTGCCGGTCAAATTTTTTTCAGCTGGACTGTTGACAGGAGATTTATTGCTGATGATGATTTTCATTCTGTTTTAAGTAAATCCAAACAAACATCATGTATCAACATTCAAAAGCACCTTGCCGATTGGAAGACACTCAAATAGACAAGTGGGATTCACTGATATTTATTTGTCGCAACAGAGCCTCATTCCTTCACGTTTGTTATCGCGCCGGCTCATAACTTTAAATCATCTCCCCTACCATCAAGCCGTCACGTCGCGAAACTTCGTAGGCTACTATGTACGAGGCCAAACACACGGCGGGATTAGGCCTAGCGATGACGTCAGTCCTATACGTTCTTATTCTACTATATCTCTCTGACCGTCTAGCGTCAGTCCCATGGACAAATCCATCGACCGCCCTCAGAACGATTAATTCATCCCTTAATTACCAAATTGGCCTCTTTGTAGCTTACAAAATTAAGATTGAGACTGTCTTGAGCAGCACAGACACATGTATTATTTTATCAGCAAAACATGTATTTATCATTCAGCCTTTCTCTAACTACTATCAGAACATTTATTGTTAGCATGTCACTAATCTTTTTTATTTATTGACTTTTTAACCACCTATAGTTCGTGTTTGACATTTACTCATCGTTTTCTCCCCACTAATAACTTACCTGGTCCATAGGAGTCTGGCCGGCGGAAGGAGGAATTGTCTAGTGAAGATATATGAGGAGAATTTTAACGAGGAGCGATAGGCACTCGGTTGTCAGATTCTGGGCCAGGCCTACCCCCTTCCTTCCCTCCCCTTTTCCACCGTCACCCCAGCTAGACACCAAGTTCTATAATTAGCATTTGACACATTTTCCCCACTTTGTTACAACACAGTGTTCTGTTGTGAGAAGTGCGATGAAGAAAATTTGATAATATAATGATCGGAAACTGTTGTGTACTAAGTTTGTCCAGCTTTGTATTCTATCTGATTGTAGACTTGATCTGCTTGGGACAGGGTCACTGGTACAGTATCAATTGACTTTTTGTCATCATACAGGACAGTTCTTATTACATATATTTAACGGGTCCAGTGCACGTCGATATTTTGTGTGGGGGTGTAGAAAGTATGAGTAAAGTAGTGAAGGCCAGGACCGGCAGTTTATTGCCTCTCACTTTCAGTTTGTTTTCTGGCCTAGTAGTGTTTCTTTTTCTGTGCCGATCAAGTCAGTTTCTAATAATCTCAGTAACTTCCATCATATGTTATTCATAATATTGTTTCTTGACACTACCGCATGTTTTAGCTCTTTCACATTATATTATTACAATGTTTACAGTGGTGTGTGTGTGTGTGAGTGGGGGAGGGGGTGGGGATGGCGAAAGTAGGGGAATAAAATAAGGAGAGAGAGAGAGAGATTGTGTGTGTGTGTATGTGTATGTGTGTGTGTGTGTTTGTGTGTGTTTGTGAAGAAAAGGGATGGGGGAGGGAGAAATAGTCAACGCGAATGACGGCCGGTCAGTTCTATAAACCACGAGCTGCCACTGCTGATATATATCCGACTGTATTACACACTGGTATCTGACTCTACTACACTGGTGTCTGACTGAGCTAATATGCTGTATCTGACTCTACTATTATTTAAATTATGCACAAAATCTTGATTCTTTATTATATATAACCATTGGCACTATATTATCTTATGTGCCCGAAGGATGAGAAACTACGGATTTTATGTTACAATCCGGGCACCCCCCCTTTGGGCAAAAATGGCGAGATTGAACTGCAAATTCTCTTTCACCCTTGATAGGGCCTCATATGCAAATAACTCTCCAGCTTCAGAGTTTACCAAAACGTAAAATCTAGGCATCAGGCTCCTTCATCCACAACCAATGTTAACTCTTCCGGGGAAAGAGCTTCACGCTGTTTTGCTCAGTTGATGAAGAAAAAGCTGTCTTAATTAAGGACTATTTTTAGCAAAATATGGACGTAACTGTTGTTTCAACGAAGGAAGTGTCTACGTTCTCTAACGAATAAAAAAAGTAACAATATTTTAAGCATGTAGGGCCCTATTTGAACTTCCGGATAAGGCTAGGCTACTTTTCAATCTTTCTTTTTTTTTTTCAAATTTGTTTACATTATGTTGTGTCGTTAGATCTTCATCAAATAGGTCTGCCAGTCCACTCATTGAATTGGGTTATTTCATGCTCTAGATCTAGGCCTATCGTAGACCTAGCGTTGATATGACTGACTTGACCTTGACCCACGTGATTTGATTTCATGACAGTGATGTCACATCACACACCAAATCGGCAATGTTTTTCCACAGATGTGAATTTGGTATCATTTATGGTCTCTCACGTTGTATCACATAGGTCTACCTTGGCTTTGAGGTGGGAATACGAAATCGCATGTAAACTGCAAGCTATATTCTAAATACTAATTACAGACGGCCTGATCTTCAGAGACTTATTCAAAGTTTTTTTTAATTTTTAATTTTTTTTTAGGGAGGTATCAGAGTGCACCTTCCTTGAATGAAAAGTGTAGGCCTACAACATATTATGAAAAGAGGGGGGGGGGGATGTTGTCATCTCGATGGAATGATAGAAGGTGTTGGTTGCTTGTTAGGGGTTTAACGTCGCTGTAAAGGCAAGATGCAGTACTGTAGACAGCTTTACTTTCGCGAGCATTTTAATTTCGCGAAAGTAAACTTAATAGCTTGCGAAAATAAAGTGTAAGAACTGTGGAAGCAGCAATGTCGACTCGTTTCCATGCTAGATAGAGCGAACGAGCTATTTTTAGGTTCTCTACTAACATTAGAGAACCAAGACAACTTGTATACGTTCTGTAACGTTAGAGAAGGTAGACACTACCTTCAACGAAAGTAAGGGAGGTTGCTTTAGGTTTGTGTGCACTGCAATGCCCACTGAGCGCGTTTTGTTCTGCCGATTTTTGGCCCCCGCCGCGGGGATGTTTCGTGGGACGCACTAACGCAAAGGTTGTTGTCTTCAACTCGCTCTCACGCCGCTTCTCGTGAATGGATATGAATGAAACTTGGCAGCCAATCAGAAAAGAGGTCAATCTCGTAGTATGCAGTTTGACAACCTTGTACCCATCCAAGAAGCAGTCGAAAATGTTTGCGAAAGTGGTTGATGTGGTGCTCTTTGAAGATTTTTTGGAGCTGTGATTTGTCAAACTGACTGATACGTTGTACACCATTTTTCTTTATTCCCTTAAAATTTCATGCTTCTGTGTTTAGCGGATTTTGGGTAATATTTAAAAATGTGGGAGTAACTAAGGGAAGAGCAGCATTGCCATTTGCGCGTGCTGGGTGAACGACCGGCGGCTGGGAAATTTCCATTGAGTGACGTCATCAGCCTTCGGTCGCCTCGGGCGCTACGAACGAGGCCCCGCTTATGTGAACCGGAAAGGGGGGTAAGGATACTTGAAAACTAAACAGAGGCCTTGATAACTTGCATTTGTGTTGCATTTTAATCACAATACAATAGAGGTAGTCATTTTTATTTGCTTAATTGCATGAGAGAAGAATAGAAACAGAAAAGCAAACATGTAAGAAGTGGTATGACATTGTGTTTGCATTATGAAAGCCTATTCCCCCCTCTTGGGAAAGCACACACTTGGACTCGTCCTGTTTGCTCTGTTTGTTCTGTTTGGAAAAGTGAAGCATTAAGATTGTTTTTAAAGAGTATGGTACTTATTTAGTCCAGTCTGGGAAGATAGTCCCGTTTATTCATTGTTATCGTTCACGCATGCGTGGGTGAGGGCGCGCGCGTGCATGTGTGTGTGTATGTGTGTGTGTGTGTGAGAGAGAGAAAGAGAGAGAGAGAGAGAGAGAACGGGGGGTAAATATCTAGGTTACATTTATAGTATGAGTTGTAGCCTACACATGCGAAATATTCGCAGGACTTGTAAACTATATTATCTAAATGCATCTTAATCTACCACACAATAGGACACTGTCCAACAAAGGATATATAAAAAATAAAAGAAAGGATTAAATACAAAACTGCCGTTCTCTGTTTTAAATGTATAAATGATAGTGCACCTTTTTATCTTAAAACATTCCTGGAATTATATAATCCACCTAGAGCCCTTAGATCAGCCTCTGACAATCTAATTCTTAAAACTACAAAACAAAACTACAAAACATACGGCGAGCGTTCCTTTTTGTTCTTTGGTCCCCAGGTATGGAACGAAATCCCATATAAAATAAGATCTGCCCCAACAATTTCCATTTTCAAAAATCAGCTGAAGCATTTGTTATTCACAAAAGCATACCTGTCATAATGATGTACTGTGATATATATGCATGTGTATGCCAGACTGTGAGACTGAAGAAATAGCGAGTGAGAATGAGAGAGAGAAAAAGAGAGAGATAGAGAGAGAAAAGAGAGAGATAGCGAGAGAGGGAGAGAGAAAGAGAGGGAGAGGGAGAGAGAGAGAGAGACAGAGAGAGAGAGAGATAGAGTGGAAATGTTTTTCTATCTGTATAGAATTAATGTTTTAATGAATGTTTCTAGTTACTCACGTTTCAACTGTATTTTGACTGTTCGTGAATTTATATTGCATTGTATATTTTTAGTGAACACATTTTCAACCTCACTGCGAGACTGTTTTTCTGGTATAAAATTTTACACATATGCATTTATATTATATGTTTAATACTTTGTTTTACGTACACATTTGTGTCGATTAATTTTTAAGATGTGATGTCTTTTTCATTGTAATGCGCATTGAGCATCTTTTAGGAAATGGAAATGCGCAGTATAAATGCTATTTATTATTATTATTATTATTATTATATACAGAGACGATCTTATTTTCTATTACAAAGTGTGCATGCTTTTACTAGTAGAGAACTGGATTTATTAGACTAATAAATCCAGCTCTCTACTTAAATTTTTGTGACAAATCGATCCAGAGCATTGCTTAGCAAGGAGGAATCTTTTATGTTGCCAAGTTTCATTCAAATATCATGACTTTGGGAGAAGAAATGACTGATAATCTTTGTAAATCTGTAAAGAACAGCCACATTTTTACCTATGAACGTCTTCATAACTCAAAAAGTAGGATAGCTATGAGAAATCTGAAAGCAGGACTAGATTCTGCACTAGAAAATATACGGGTCTGCCAAGTTTCATTTAAATACTCAGAGAAATTAGTGAGTTATGATGAATATTGTCTCAAAACTCACCGAAGAACGTCCCATATTTTGGTTTTTTTCATTATATAAAAGTCTATAAAAAATTAATTGATTTAAAAATTTGTAATTTTTTTGTTTATTGATGGATTTCAAAAATTCAAAATTCCGTGCTCTGTGAAGATACAGCTACAAAATGCACCTATTTGACAAAAAAAGGTTTATCGTGGTCATTGCACGATTACTTTAGATCTAGATCTAGATCTAGACGTTAACTCATTCGCTACGTATTATTTTCGTCTTGCGGACAAATTTTTTTTCGGGAGGGCGGAAGGAGATGATGACTAGAGCGCAGTTCAAAGGTCTTTGGGGCCACAAATTCAAATAAATATCAACATACTGAAATGTTCCATATGGTTTGTCGAATACATCTGTAATGATTATTTGTGTATTTTTCAACTTTGGTTCCTTTAAGAGGCGATTATGCAACGTAATTGTGATTAGATGGGGACAAATTTGAAAAAAAAAAAAATTAATCTTTTGTGAAACCTAATCTAGTCAAATGATGCATCAAAATAACCATAAATGAATGGCTGTAGAACTTATTCCGCACAGGGTGTGTGAATACTATGGAATTGTATTCACACAAACGAATACTATGAAATTTTATTCGCACAGGGTGTGTGAATACTGTGTGAGTACTATGAAATTTTATTCGCACGGGGTGTGTGAATAATGTGAAATTCTATTCACACAGGGTGTGTGAATATTATGAAATTATATTATTGGCACTGGGCGTTTCAAAAGAAGGATGAAAATGAGAGAGAGAGAGAGAGAGAGATTGGCATTTCCTCATTTTTCCCCTCATCACGTAGGGACAAAGATCAATTCACTCCTCTCTTTGAGCAATTATTAAAAAATTGTCCTCAGAATTGGGTGGCGCCCTGTTCATAAAAGTTCGGACTTTGCGAACAGAGTTCAGTCTACCCGACTTGTGTGAAAAACTATAAAAGTGAAATTAACAGACTGTGCTTATCATCCTATTCTTCTTCTGGAGAAACGAAAGAGAGCTTCAAAACAAAGACTCCAGCGCCATCTATAGCAATGCGCAGACTTCTGCGAACACTTTTCAGGTTGAGTGAACAATCTTGTTATGCTATCTTTGGTAGGGATAGATCTCTAGATCTAGATTCTAGATCTAATTCTAATTGTGCAATGCGATACGAAAAAACCCCCACTCAAATTGGAATTCAAGTTGTGTATTAAATTGTGTCAATGATTATGATTCAAGTATCTCTTTTTTTTCGTTTTTTGTTTACCTTGCGCCTTGAGAGAGAGAGAGAGAGGGGGGGAGAGAGAGAGAGAGAGAGAGAGCTAAAACTGAAACAAGTGTGCCATCTGATATAGTGTACAGTTGTTTTAACATTTAAAGGGTGTGACAAACGAGGTCCAAAATCAAAGTAAGCTCAACCCTGTGCGAAGAGAATTATTTCTTATATTCGCACACCCGGTGTGAATAATATTAATTCTTATGCGCACACCCGGTGTGAATAAAATTATTTCTTATTCGCACACCCGGTGTGAATAATCACTTCCTAAATGAATATAGAACTGGAAAATATGGAAAAATTAGCAGTTGTTTACATACATTCCGATCTAATTGTATAATGATCATATCTGTGGAATCTAAAAATTCAGCAACTTTGTAAATGTTTTTATTTTACGACTTCAGCTTCAGTAGTGTCAGTCGATTCCCAACCTCCTGCCTCCCCCCCCCCCTGTTCTCTATTGATCTCTGGAGATAGTTCTAGTCTGATTTCTAGTTTCTAGGTCATATCACTCAGCTCCGAACTTCCAAAGTTCAGTTTATTTCTGATCGTCTGTCCGGCAAATATACACTGTGTCCAGATACAGAAGTCTACGTAGATACATGTAAAGAAAGAGCTGAGCCAAATCTTAATTTCAAGTGAGGAATCCAAAATTCATAGCAATCTCCGGTTTTGTTTGGCCGCCAAGCCAAGAGTACTTTTAGGTAACTGAGCTTTCTAATCTACTTCTAATCGATAGTCAATAGTCCAGATGATAGACCCGTAAGACCCTTATCATAACTTCATGGGTGAAGGTCAGACTCGGGGTAGTGGTGGTTGGAGTTGGGGTGAAAGTGTAAGCTTAGGATTGTAGTATAGATCTAGATATCTAGATCACATGCGATTAACTCATTCGCTACATATTATTTTTGGCTTGTGGAAGAATTTTTTTCGGGAGGGCGAAATGATATGATGACTAAAGCGCAGTTCAAAGGTCTTTGGGGCCACAAATTCTAATAAATATCAACATATTATACCAAAATGTTCAGTATGGTTTTGTCGAATACATCTGTAATGTTTATTTGTGTATTTTTCAACTTTGGTTCTTGTAAGAGACGATTATGCAACATAATTTTGATTGGATGCGGATAACATTTGAAAATAAAAAATTATTAATCTTTGCCGAAACTCAAAAAATATGTTTGCATCTAGTCAAATGATACATCAAAATAACCATAAATGAATATAGAACTATAGAACTGGAAAATATTGAAAAATTCGCAGTTGTTTACCAACATACATTCCATAATATTTGTACATTTGGATCATAATCAGAATATCCGATGTTGAAATTTTTTATTTAAAAAAAAATAATCTTGAAAAAAGGATCACAAACAGAAAAAAGCACTCTATCTTATACGAAGTGACTATTTCTCCGAACGTTCGGGAAAATAAAGTTGAACTCTATTTCTCCTAATGGTTTCCAATCTCGAGAATTTTTGGGCTAATTGCGAGATTAAGGCGTCATCCTTTCATTCTGCCACTCTGTGAGGACTGGGAAGAAGCATTTTTTGCATCAAATTCAATTTCTAGAGCTAGAGATTTTAAAATGTCTGAATATTCAGATACTTCAGTTGTGGTTGGGGCAACGTTCTCGGACTATACTTCATTTGAAAATGCCTTCAAAAGGTACTGCGAGAAAACAGGACAGCTCGACCTTGGCAGTAACCTATTTTGCATTTAGTCACCCAGCAAAAACTAAAATCCTTCATGTAAAAAAAAAATTCCTCCACCCCCCCCCCCCCCCCAACCGTTCTCACCTTACACACACACAGATACACACACATGCACACACACACACACACAGGCCATCTGCATCAACAACTTCACATTGTCTCCAGTCTCCAGTCTGAACAACAGTCAACAGTGTGCTAATTTAAGTCTTTACCTTTGGAATTATTTTCCTCGTTTTTACTGAATTTTTTTCCCAGAACAGGGAGCAGAGTAATAATTATTATAAAGTCTCTCATCGTCCACTCAGGGAGAGTTAAACTTTACTTCTATTATAACTACAAAGTTTGATAATTTTCATTTTAAAACATGAGGCCTAGAAGCACACATACATGACACTGCCATATCGTTGTATCTGTTTGGGGGGATTAAATATGTTGATCCTTTGGATTCTGATTATATCATGATGAATATTATGTCATAAGTTTCATGCCCATTAAGAGCTGTGCTAATGGCACACTGATGAAAGCAGATCTACTGGCAATCAGCAGGGATGTAATTTTGAATGACAATTTTATTGGCTGCTTTGTTTGGTAAGTTTAGCGTTTTACAGTGCTCGCAACTGCATTATAAAGTCATGAGGGCAAGGAACACAATAAATATTTTCAGTCTGGTGGGAATTAATTTTGAATTTTGTCCGGATGATGGCTGAAGCCTACTCTCTTTATAATCTTGGACCACCAATAGATTTTTAATGTTGTGCAACTTGCATGGGACCTCCAAGGTTTTTCGTCTTTATCTGAGAAGGCTAGGTGTTAGATCTTACCAACCCTAAGATCAGGGATGTGGCAGAAAGACAGCAGCTCAGTAAGAAGGAGCCAAGGAGTAGCAGCAGTAGAAAGGCTGCAAAAAGAGTCAGGAGCCTAGATGAGGGGGGAAATGAGGGTGAGGGCAGAAAGTGAAGACGAAAGCAGACGACAGAATGTGATTTGAGAGCAGAAATGGAGGTGAAAGAAAGACATTTTTAGAGAAGAAAATATTCCGTCGCTGTCAGGTTTCGAATCCGGGATGTATTGAGTGAGAGGCAAACACCATAACCTCTAGACCACTGGAGCCCCTTAAGTTGGTTGAAGCACCTAACAGGTCCTTGGTTTTCGTGTTGCCCTTCTGTTAGCTTGCAGCTGGAGCCAGAAAATCTTAGTGGAGACTGACAATCTTGTGGAGATTTTGTTTTGGATACCACTGTCTGTTTTTAGGTTAATAAACGTTATTGGCGATAAATGTCTGCTTGAACCTGTATTCACCCACAGCATATTTAATTTTATAACTTAACATGACTTGCTCAGCCAATAAACTTTGCAGCAGTTTCAGTACTATTCCTTGAGGTGACCCTTAGCATTGTAGGTTCCTCTTGGGTTTTTTCTACAGTTAACAGAATTTCTGATTTTGCTTTCACATCAATTGTTCCCTTCTTTCATAAGTCTGATGTGACCTGTTACTTAATTGAATAATGGGAAGTTGCGATTACAACTGGTATCTAACTGAATTCTGGAGGGACTAATTATGTAGCAAATACATTTTGGAATTTATAAGCTGGTAAATGGGGTTTTTGCCAAGTCTTCCTCGAAGGACAACTCTCAGAACCATTCCAGGTACAGACTGGAGTACGACAAGGATGCTTGCTCTCATCTTTTTTCGTCATACTGGCAATTGATTGGGTCATGAAAGAAGCCACCAGAGGAAAGCGTAATGGAAAACAGTGGATCCCTTGGCAGCAGCTGGACGACTTGGACTTGGCGGATAACCTTGCACTGCTCTCTCACACACACATGCTCAGATGCAAGAAAAGACCAAGGAACTGAACAGACTATCAAAGAGTGTTGGCCTATGTACATCCAGGCAAGTCAAAAGTAGTGAAGCTAGGAAAAGTTTCAAGCCTTGCTGTGACTGTGGAAGACACTCCCCTGGAAGAAGTGGACTCCTTTACCTACTTTGGAATGTGTCATCGATGGTAAAGGTGGAACCAGGACAGATGTTAAAGCAAGAACCACCAAGGCAAGGTCAGCTTTCAATCAATGATCAAAAGTCTGGAAAGCAAGCAACATCTCACTGCGCACCAAGATTCGACTCTTTAACTCCACCGTCATGTCTGTGCTCCTCTGCGGCTGCGAAACTTGGAAGACAACAAAAACAATACTGAATAAAGTTTAGACTTTCATCAACAGATGTATGAGGAGTATTGTAAGAATTTAGTGGCAGGATAGAATAAGAAATAAAGAGCTGTGGGAAAGGACAGGACAAAAGGATATAGAAGTAGAAATAGGACTAAGAAAGTGGCGATGGATGGGACACACCTCAAGAAAGTCCACCGGAAACATCACAAGACAGTCACTGCAGTTGGACCCACAAGGAGCACGAGGCAGGGGTAGGCCACCGGGAAACATACTTGTAGGACTGTCACTTTTGCAATTTTATTTGTCCCCTCCAGATTTATTTGGTTTTGAGCTCCACGGAACCTTTAAGTGATTCTCTGTTTTTCTTTGTTTGCTGGTTGATATTCAGCATCAGATTGCCTGATTTCTACTTTTTATATGAGGCAGTTCATTTACTTCATTTTGCCACAGATTAGCATGAGAAGTACTGGCTTTCACTACAGGTTGCTATGCTCATGGATGTCTGCTGCGGTGGTGAATGTTTTCTCATTCTGAACTTCTTAAGTTTAAAAAATCCGTCATCCTTTTATTTTAAAAGTCAATTTTGTGAATGGTTTAAGAGCTCTTTTAAAATATTTTCTGCATCCCACCATGTTATTATATGATGTGGAATTCTGGATATAATTGTTTCATAAGGCCATTCTTCTCAGTTGTTCCCCAGGCAGCATGCAATGTGTTGGGCCAGATGAAAGCCCCACAACACCACGGAAACATATTGCTGGTCTGCCAGACTTTGGATGGCGAGTGCCATTCACTTATGAATGCAGTGTGAAATGTGTTCCATTCTCCAAACCCAGGCTGGGGCAGATTCCACAATATGTAGGTCTTGGACTCAGGTGAGAAACAGAAATTTTGTACCGTACGAAATAGAATTTGAAATATTTTGAAAGACTGTGGACTTGTGGTGTAGATTGTCAGTCTTTTATTATTTATTTCTCGAAAAAAAGTTTTACCCTGCTTGTTGCAAAATATATCACATCATCTCCAATTCTCTTTATTTGATGATGGGCTCACTTGTTATTTGAATTCTGCAAGTGAACTAAATATTCTAACTTAAATTTTGTTCTCCTACATGTTTTTTCAGCACTATTTCTACTGCAACTGATGATCCATATATTTTTTTCACATGTTAATTTTAGAAAAATAGTTTCATTTTGCTCTGTATTTTACTGAGCTTGTCAGTTTATCTATTTACTTTCCATCGTTCGAAGTTTTTTCTACTTCATACTGACTGGGAAAACACTGATTACATTTTGTCCAATACAGGTTCTTTTGTAGCCTATTCAAATTTATATTTCAGGTTCTTACTTTGTACAGAGTGAGTGGTTTATCAGCATTCCTGTGTGGCCCACTTATTTAAGTGTTACATATCCTGATCAGTTCCCTGTAAATATGGTCATTCACGTCCTGACTTGCAATAAAAGATTACATATCAATTTAACTTTGTATTAAAGTTGTTGTAGCTTGACAGAAATAATTTTTGACATTCATGGTTTTTTTTAAATTCTCAGTTGTGTTGTT
Organism: Aplysia californica; assembly: GCF_000002075.1. Lineage (NCBI taxonomy): Eukaryota > Metazoa > Mollusca > Gastropoda > Aplysiida > Aplysiidae > Aplysia > Aplysia californica. The sequence goes on along the minus strand of NW_004797725.1, from coordinate 417,856 downwards.
GTTGAGGATTTTTTTTCTGTCACCAGATATGCAAAATTTTGGATACAGAAAAAACGCCAGGGAAGGAGGCCATTCATTGACCATCTAAATCAAATGAAGCATAAACCCATTTACGGTTTGTAATGTTGTCATCTTTTAGTTTTGAAACTCATAAATGTCTGTGACTTTCGTTAAGTTATATGCCAACAAACACTGCTGTTTTATTGTTTTCCTTAGTAGGTGTCATTCCATGTCACCCCAATATTTGATTAGAGACCTACTAGTGATAAGATAGGAAGGGTGAGTATAATAAAGAAAATTTGAATACAGTTATTTTTCTTTCTTTGATGTTTAATAACAAGCGCAAGGGAGTGTTGACAAATTTCAATGTTCTGGCAGTTGAACTACATGTGTTTTAAGTTTGAGGCTCTAAAAAAGAATAGCTATTAGTTACCATTATGATATGGGAAATTTTTCGTGACATAGTAATTATATGTGTGAAAAATAAATGAAGTGTGTTAATTTAATGGCTGGTGCTACTCGCCTGATGTTGGGTGACTAGCATCAGGGTACTCGCCCGATGTAGGGTGACTAGTGTCAGGATAGTCAACCGAATTTGATCTCATTTCTTCACATAGTTTGGAGTTTTCTGCACCGATTTTTCTGCAATATGCGAGTACAAATGGTTCATGTGAAAAGTGGCAATATTTTGAAATTGTTTCACTCAGGTCTCTAAAACTTTGGAAAGTCTTTCCCACATATAATTCAGCTGCCATGCTGACCGATCCAACTGTTGACTTGAAGGACAAGGAGTGACCGAGTGAGTGACTGAATCTTGCGCGATTGATCATGCGAATTTTAAAGGAGCATGCGCAGAAATCCACCAGGGCCAGAAGCCGCAGGCCAGGCGGGGCTAATCGACCGAAATTGCCCGGAACATGCGCAGAAATCCTAGATCGGGCGAGTAGCTCCTAGATCGGGCGAGTAGCTCCTAGATCGGGCGAGTAGCCTGGAGCTAGCCACCCGGCATCGGGCGAGTAGCCTCTCCGTAATTTAATATGATTTTGTCCTTGGCTATCTTTTTGAGCTCATATTTACTTTCCATTCCTTTTTTTCTACTCATTGACCTAGTTCTGATCACCAGTTGTTTCTGTGCAGATAGAAGTAAAAAGACAACAACAAAAAACCTTGTTTCTTTCCCTTAAGTTTGCAGTCCATGCAGATTTTCTTGCGAATTGTTCTTTCATCCTCTGGCAAGATTTCTCGTAAGAACAACAACTTAAATTTGTGAAAATACTTCTGGAAACACAAGGCATTCAAGCAAATGAAATAATTAGTCTAGATTTACATGTCTCTGTTCAATGGTGGCATATACATTTACCCCCTTGATCTCCCTTACCAACTACTTTCAGTTCAGTTCCTTTTTTTTTTTTTGAGTTACTGAATATATTATCACCGTCATTTAACATTATAGTGTGTCAAAGTATTTAAAAAATTCAAATCAAGTATGTTCTAGAGTTTGATGAGGCACATCAATTGGCCCTTGTCTGATTCCTCTTCTTCAAATAGTTTTGGATTAAGATGAATTTAACATTTTGTATTTAGATAGTGTACTGCCCAAATTACAACAGCTGTTTTTTCTCTTGAAAACGTCATATTTTGACATATGATATGGCAATGGTGAATGAGGAGATGATATGTGAATATGATATGTCTTAGAACTCATGCACATATATGTGAATGATTGTATATTGTATGTAGATACATGCTTATCAAGTTATTTTGTATGGCTTTCCAGGATGTCCTTTAGGAGGTATAGGAAGTGGAACCATTGGTAGAGGATACAGAGGAGAGTTCTGCAGATTCCAAATGGTTCCAGGTCTCTATAATTATCATGTTGTAGAAGCTGATCAGGTAAGTTTGAAACACGTCATGTACTGGCTGTATATATTTGCATGCAGTTATTGTTCCATACCAGAAGTAACAGAAGCAAAAGTAGAACCTGTCCCCTTGTTGAAGCTTACACTTACTGTTTTAATGTACTTGGATTTATTGCGACACGAACATATTGTCCCAATGGTTCACATTTTTATTTTCACCAAAAAACCCTGGCTTGTGATGTAGTGGAAGAGTATAGGAGTTGGGTAGTTTAAAATTTTTGAAACTTGTTTTCTTGCTTTAGTGAAGAATCTGAAGTGAGAAAGTGGAGATAAAAAAGAAAATTGATGTATTCGGCTGTTTTTAGCGATTAATGTGAACTGCGCCTTGGGTATTAAACTAAAGAGAAGAGGGGGTGGGGGCTAGCATGGAATTTTTTCGGGATTACCTCATAGATATATTAGTATTAAATAATACAATTGTGTATATTGTATGGTCCTGCAAAATATCCTACCTTTCAGCCCTTTTCAGTTATCATCACTTGATCGGGAACCATGCGCTGTTAAAATTATTGTATAGTATAGGATATCTGTTTAAACAACATAATTCGACTGAACACAGTAACATTTTGATTCAAATGCTTATTTCTGTTGCTTCAGATTTTTTGCTTCTATTACCTTGAGGTTCACAAGTTTTGGTGTTTTATAGTTAATCTTTTCATGATCCTCAGTTCATTGTCAACATAAGAAAACAAGGACAAACAGTTTATCAAAAAGTTCTGTCGTGTGCTCCAAGAAAGAAAAAAAAGGCCCTTAGAAGCTGGGATTTCTCATTTCCCCCTGAGAATGGATTGTACCATGCACTATACCCTCGTGCCTGGAGCATTTATCACATACCAGAACACAAAGTCACGCTTGTCTGTAAACAAATTTCGCCGGTCCTCCCGCACGATTACTTGGTAAGTTAAAATTTATTTTGTTTTTGTTGGTTTCTCCACTTTGTTTTAAATCTTTCTTTTTTAAAATGAGTGGTGATAACTTGTTTATTATGCTCCTGTAAGTCAAATAAGTATTTAATTTTGAGACCATCATTGATGTAGAATACACCATTTAAAATAGTGTTTTGTTTTATCGAGAGAATGTGGGACTTCTAAAGTCTTTCCACTTTGATACTTTGACTGAGAGTTTGCCATGGACTGTTTTTCTTAATTTTTCTTTTTTGTTTTTTTGGTAGTCATACTAAAGATTTAATCAGAAATCATTTTCTCTATTATTATTTTTATTAAAATAAGATTAGTATGAGAATATCATATGACTCTTTAAAGATGTGCTTTCTTTTACTTTAATAATTAGCTTTGCTTGTTGCCAAGTTTGAAATGGTTACTTGGAGCTGACCTGAACTGTTACAGGAGACAAGCTTACCTGCTGCTGCTTTTGTATGGGAAATATCCAATGAGAGTACAGAGGACATTGAGGTCAGTTTGACATTCACTTTCAAAAACGGAGAAGGCACAAAGCAGGACAAAGCTGGTGGTGTGTGGTCTCAGGCCTTCTCTACTGCTTGTGATGGAGACCATGAAGCCAAAGGTGTCATGATACATCAAGAATTCAAGGGCATGAAATGTTCTTATGGAATCTCTGCAAAGGCCACCGTAAGTTTTGATAGGATTTTTTTGTGGTCTGTGAAATTTTTCCTTGTGTCTTATTATAATTGTTGGTGGTTTGGAAATAGATTATAAGATTGTTTACTTTTGTAACCCTTGGATTTTTGTCTTGTCAGTCTACTAGATGCAAGCAGTTGTATTTTTAAAAAATAAAGCTAGTAAAAACAACCCTATTTTGGTGTAGCATTTTATTAACATAAAGCCAGAAAAAAAACCTCTTATAATGGTGTGGGAAGATGTTTAAAGCTCAGTTTTAGATGTGCAAGCTGAATTACTTCTTCAGTTTATCTATTTATGTTTGAATGAGTTATGCGTTGTTCCATCTGCTTTTGCCGTTTTCTTTCTGGTATATTGTTATTAAATTAAAATGGGCCACTTAATTGGATTGATATATTGCTGTGACTTTCATTACAGTGTTATACGTTAAATGTCTTTTAGTCCAAAGAAGATATAATTTGCATCTCAATTGTGCTAAGCTGCCTGGGAACTAACTTATGTGGCTCTTTTGACTGTGAAATGATAATTCTCGACTCATCCCACGGATGTTTACTGTTTATAAATAGTTGATTAGTTGAGCTGTTTCAGTACTTTTTGTACAAGACCATCGTGATTTAGTTTTCCCTTAACATCCGTAAACAATGGAAATCTCATGTTGTTTATTCATTCACTACAGGATGCAGTGGATGTGACTGTGAAAACAGAATTCAATCCCAGAGGTAGTGGCAGTGAAGTATGGAACTCTCTACAGAATAAAGGCCACTTGGACACTGAGTTGAGTTCAGGTACAGCATATTTATTGTTTTTTCTAGGTATAACTTGGTTTATTTTGTTCATTCATTGTATTGAAAATGTAACTGCCTTTAGACTGTCAGTCTGTCAGCGAAGTTATCAAAAGGGTGGATTGTTTATAATGTTTTAGCAGTAGTTGTTTTCAGAATAAAGGGAAGTACACCCAAGTTGACACCGACAATTTTTATGAATTTGGTAAGTCATTTTAATGTGGCTGCCATGTTGAAAAGGAAAGTTATGTTTTCTCACTATGAAAAGTTATTGACTAGAGTTACAATTATTAGGGGGGAAGGTAACTTTTGCATAATGAATAACATCAATATTGGATTTTTTCTTTATTCAGGAGGGTCTTTTAAAATCTTTGGATAGGGTAAAGGGGGGTTTTTTGTTTGTAAATGATCTGCACTTTTTAAAACTTTGTCATGTTTTATGGGGTTTTTTTGTTTCCCATATTTTGAAGATAATAGGCATGCAATTTTGATTGCCAATGTTAGTTACCACACTTCTGTCATGAATATCTTGTGCACCTCATGGTCTGAGATCTGCTCTGTGTACAACTGAAACAAAATGCTAGCAAGTAGTCGCTTCTCTACTGAAAAGAAATGCTTTTAACTGAAGGGTATGACATATTTCTATGTTTTATGTTTAAGATTATCCTGCAACTGAATGTTGACAAGTTCTTCTCTTTAGTGTTGCTGTTTTCTAACTGTATAACAACAAATCTGACGAACATTTTCTTTCAGATCCGTCTCCTCCAACCAGCAAAGGACAAGAATTAGCAAGCGCTGTTTGTGCAATGACAAATGTTTCAAGAGGAGCCAAGGGGCATTGTGAATTTTCCCTAAGTTGGGACATGCCAAAGGTGCAGTTTGCTTCAAGAGAAAATATGTACACCAGGTAAGGTTGCTTCTTTATAAATATTTCTGTCAGACTGTAATAGTGACCATGTCAATCCATTTTGTATTTGCTTTTTGATTGAAGAAAAAGGTTTGGTGAGTGTGTTATCTCTGGATCGGAAAAGTAAAAGTAAGTAAAGTAAGTGTTATCTAGTTCAAGTTTACTTTAGACATTGTTGCTTGGAAAAAAGTTGTGAGTTTTTTATTCCACAGAAGTCATCTAAATAACCTTTTGAAAATGGGTTGTAATTTGCTGTGCATATTTTTTTGCCTTTTTTTGACCCTTGCTTCTGTTTTGTCAGGCGCTATGCAAGAATGTTTGACACAGATGGTACAGGAGCATCTATATTATGTGCCTACACTCTACGTAGCTACCCGTCGTGGGAACAGAAAATTGAAGAGTGGCAGACACCCATATTGCAGAGCTCGTAAGTTTCAGTAAGTTAGTGAAGCTGTGAATTTTTTACATTTATTATTCATGGCCATTATTTCAAAACTGTGAAACTCACACACCTTGATATATTTAGTGTACTTTTTGTTTCATTTGACATTCCTTTGAATACCAAAATGGGCATTCGTTCTTAAGATGTGCATGTAGTTTTTGTTTCGCTGCAAATATATATTGTGATAGCAAAATTATATTCTGGACTGGGTGTGGATTTTGAACTCTGAGTTCAGTAACCTTTTTAATTACCATCTTTGTATAGCAGATATAAATCCCAAGATTTTGCTTTCATTTACTACATTTATTAATTAAAGTGGATTTATGATCTGCACTTTTTTTTTCAGCTTTTGTGTGCTTGTTGATTTTTGTATTTCCCATGTTTTGAACATAATAAAAATTTAATGTGAATTAAATAACATATTAGTTAAAATTTAAGTTATGTATCGAGGGCCTCAAGATCTGAAGTCTTCTCTTTTTCCAGATGTTATAAGATTGTAGGATTAGTCCCTTCTTCAGAACCTGCCCTACAGAACAGAAATGCTTATGAAGTAAAATGCTGCTTGTTGTTTTTATTGTAAACAACAAATATGATGGCAGTTGTACAATCAAAATGAATTAAATATAATATAACTAAAATCTATTTCTTTGTCAAGGATATCATTTGTTTCTTTGTTAGAAAAACTTTTAAGAAGCTATTTATGCTTTCAACTATTACTTTAGTGTCTAATGAATGCCTTTTGTGATCTCAAACTATTTCTTTTTCTATGCTTTCTTTACTCAGCCGTGCTGGTATAATTAAAGTGTAAGTGCAGGAGTAAGTAGTTCTTTTGATGACTCCTGGTAGTTACTCAGCAGCTTAAGATTTCTACAAATAATTTTTGATTTGACATAGTTCTGTTACTGATGAATTTATCCACTCCTTACCCAGGTGTGAGGCCATGAGCACCAGCATCCACAAATTCCACATTCACATGTTATAGCAAGCTTTGCTTTTGACTAAATGATGATGGGGATATTATTTCCTAAAGCGCCCCTTACAAAAATAACGAGATGGTAAAAGGTGTGAATGCTAAAGACAGGGTTTGTTTTGAACTAGTGAACAGATGTCTTCTTGCTCATGTAACAGTCAACAAATTAGAACATCGCTGCATGATGGACTTCTTTTTTAAAACTGAAAGTGCCTTATGAAGAATTCAAGTTTTGAGGGATTTTTTTCTTTTCAGTTCCATTCCTGCTTGGTACAAGTCTGCAATCTTCAACGAACTGTATTTTGTCAGTGATGGTGGAACTGTGTGGATTGAGCCAGTGAAAGGATGTAAAACTGAATCACATCATTCTACTGTGCAAGAGTATGGTCGATTTGCATATTTGGAAGGTAGAACATCTGAAAAATTAATGTTGTTATTTATAAAAGAAATGAGATAAAGAAGTGAAGGACACAATGGAAAAACCAGCGATGTCAGGTTTTGGCAATTCTGAGATAACTCTTTTTCTGCACCAATGATCTCTCCACTGTTAACATTGACTTCAAGTATGACCATTTGTTTTGTAAACCAGAAATTTTCACAGTCCACGTGTTATGGGTGTTGCGGTGAGAGCAAAATAGAAAAACTATGTAGCAAACTGACAGCGCTCGCTGGTTTTTCCCTTGTAAGCTGTTGGCAAGGTCTCCATCTTCAAGAAAGTCAATGAATCGTGAGTTTCTATACTCATTTGTGCATACAAACAAAGCTAAATGATTTGAACAAGAAAATTGCACACCATTTTGCTATATTTACTCTGTTTATTTTTATATTATATGATATTCATTTTTCGATGACAACTCTGAGTCATCAGACTCTTGAGCGGCACTTATTCCTCCAGCATGGGGCAATTTGGAGAAAAGCTATCGGGCCAGAACTCCTTTTAGACCTTCATGTCTGCACATTAATTGGTAGCTTTGGTGGTTAGTGGGCTCTTATAGAGTTTCAGGGGCAGGAGTCTTGCAGCACGTTTCTTTTCCACTGGCTTCATAATGATTGCTGAGTGAAACGGACCATATTCCAGCTCTCTCTATACTGCATTAGCTGCAGATGGGCCTGTGAGATTCAGGTTTCAAGCTGAGGTCGAGTGGGTATAAGGCAGGAGACATGGTAGTACGGTTTAAGATTTTCTGACACATTCTGGAATATGGCTCGTGTCATCCCCACTATCTGGAGCAGCGAGGGTTTCCAAAGGGCTCTGTCTTGAATTGTTCCACCTAACTGGCTGGAATATCTACACTGACCTTCTCTTTCACATCTGCCATGTCTCTGTCGCATTCCATGTAGCTGTGGCCTTTCACTGGAAACGAGATTTTCACTTTTTCGTACCTTCCCTGATGGACTCCAACATGATAAAGAAACCAGATCACAGTTCTGTTCTTGTTTTGGCCTGCGCATGAGTCACGTCAACTGGCAGAATGTGTAGAAAGTGTTGTAGCAGCATGCTGGCCGCATCGTCTCCTCCCTTTTTGCTGACTGTCTCACTTAGACAGTAGATTTTAAAGGAGAAGAGAGATATCAGCCAACAATTGGGCAAATAGTTTGCTGAGATGTTTGGGTAGCCCAAGTTCTTCGAATAATCAAAGGTTAGTGCAACATGGGTGCTCATTGAATAATGTTTCGGCATATAATACCAGTGGGGGGTTTGAGCCACAGCTCGGTACAACGTTGCGTCCTTGGAAAAGGAACTTAACATGAAATTCCTATTTGGCTCTGTCGTTTCGGGGATTGATGTTAAACTCAGAGATGTCACCTCTTTAATAACCTAGTAGTCTTGATAGGGGCATTAAGCATACACCAAATCAACAATTTTCACTGAAATATAGGCACTGATTGGTCACAAGGGGCGCAACAAAGAAAAGTATGCTTGACATCGCTGGTTTATTCGTTCTTGACATCTTGACATCGCTAATTCTTCCATTGTGGGCTATATTTTCTAACTCTCACAGAGACTGGACAGAGCTTTTCTGTATGTGACGTAGATAGACTAAAGCAGACCCAGCCAATCATCATTTTGGAACAATAACCCAAAAAATGGAAAAAAAACTGACATCGCTGGTTTTTCCCTTGTGCCTTTCAAGTGTGTATACTTAAAAGCTGTTTGTTTTGTGTCACAGCTGTTGGTTACCAATATGATTTTGTATTTTCATATTGTCTTATCTAGAGATTTTGTCCCTGGACTCATGACCAAAACAAGTACAGTTGAATCTGATCTATCGGTCACCTGTATGAAACTATTACCAGTACAAATGATCACTTCTGATTCCCTCCCTTGCATTAACGTATTTTTTTACATAATAATGAAACTGTGTAAGATGGCTGCCTTCCTAAGATAGCCACTGTTCTCCTCAACAATGGTTTTTCTGTCTTACACAGTTTTGAGTGTATATGATTGAGTCTGGGCAATGCTGAAATCTAACATTATTCCTTGGTGTGTTGGAAGTTAAACCTTAAACAAACTGGTGTCAGGTTAGCTGTGGTCGAGAGGTTTAAGTCACAAAACGTACTATACTTATTTTATTGCAAAAAATTGCTTGTTCATCTTTCATCACCATATTTGTTATTATGTTTTGAATATATCATGACACATGTCTGCACAGAAAATATGGGCAGACTCATATGCATGCTCACAAGCATAGATTACAGAGTCAACATGTAAGTAAATTATACTTCTATGTTGCTACCTGTCCTCTTACTCAACTTTTGGGTTATTGAAAGGTTTGATTCACCCTTCGGAAGGGATTTTTATTTACCTATCCAATACCCATTAAGGCATTGTTTTGTGGCCTAATTCTGTCCTCCTCTTTTGCAGGTCAAGAATACCGAATGTTCAACACCTATGATGTTCACCACTATTCATCCTTTGCCCTTCTCATGTTATGGCCAAAACTGCAGATCTCTCTTCAGTACGACTATGGTAATTCACTTCATAATTTTTTTAGATGAGTGATATCTGTTTCACATTATAAGTACAAAGTCATTTTATTTTTGTAGTAGATAGGATTTCATTTGAGTGCATGCCCTTGAAATAGAAAGGTCACCAACCTGATGTTTCCAGGATTATGAATTGTTGATTTCTGTGGTTAGTCCCACCTGATTCAAATTTCAACAAGCTTTTTTGCATAGTTGACCTATTTGTACTCTTGGAACAATGATTGAAATCTTTTCTAATCTTACCTTCTGAGGTATTGTTTTTTTCTTAGTTTTGTTTCTTGAAAGACTGGATAGTTGGAGAGCGTCATTAGTGTGCCTGTCCTACTTCTCTCCTTTCTCTCATGTCTGTCTTAATGACCTCCTTTTTCCTAAACTAAATGGTTGACATTATGTCAATTTGCTTCTCTTTACTCAGACTACTTTTTAAAAATCCCATGAGGTAATAAACTGCTTCTTCCGGAATGTCTCAATGTGTTTTTTAGAATTGTTTTATTACATTTTATGGGTTTTCTAACATTTCCCAAGTTATTTTTGTATTTTTTCTCATAATTCCTTTGTGATTTTCTGACTGTCATCATTTCAGTATACTGCTCAACTAAAATATGCACATATATTTTGCATTTTTTATTTTGTTAGACTAAATATTAGAAACAAGGATTGACACAAGAACATGATGATACAAAAGCCTGTAACATTTAGAGCAACATTTTGTGTTTTGCCTTTATGTTGATCATTTTATATCTAGTTAAAATCTTGGAGACATGGAGCAGTGGAAATGTTTATTTTTCTGCCCAAAATTAATCTTTTCTTATTCCTTTCTTAAAAAGCATCTGTTCTTATTTTTGAAACTTGATTTATCCCTCAGGTGATACTGTGACGTTAGAAGATTCAGAGGGAGTGAAGTTTTTGATGAATGGCGTTAATGGGATAAGAAAAGTGGCAAACTGTATCCCGCATGATATTGGTGACCCTGGTAAGTCTAGCTTTGCCAAAATATTTTCCCGAGATCTTCCACATAATTCATATTTTTTGTATGTCGAAAAGATTTCTTCCTCACCTTTGTGTTCAGCTATTAATCTGAAATGCTTAGAGAGTATACTGTTTTGAGGATTGTCAAACTGAGCTACCTGAAAGACTCTTGCTAACAAGTTCAGATTTTATGAGAGTAATTTTTGTTTATTTTTTCAGAGGATGAGCCATGGAAGAGAGTGAATGCTTACAATATTCACCCAACAGATGACTGGAAGGATTTGAATCTTAAATTTATCTTACAAGTGTACAGAGATTTCAGTGCCACTAAGGATACAGACTATTTGAACTGCATGTACCCAAAGTGTAAGGTTAGTTGAGTTCGTTCTTTATTTTGTGCGGTATTTAGACCTTTGGGTCTGAGAGTCCAGCAGGAAAGAGAGAAGAGAGAGCCCATCCAGGGTGGAAAATGCTCGATGGAAAAGATATCTTTTTTCTGCGACTTCCTACCCCTGTTTGCAGCCTACTTTTCATGTTGTAAAACATTGTTGGTTACATTTCAGAGGCTTAATTTTTTCAGTTCATGAGCTGAGGTTAATTTAGACACCTCTGTCTAGCTGCTAATAAAAAGGTATAATAGAAGAATGCTCAGTTATGTGAAGGAAGATACTCTGTGAAAAATTACAATATCATACATGGGAAATAAGTATGGAATTGTCTTTTAAAAGTTTGAAAATTCTACATTCTTGCTAAAAATAAGTTTTGAAAGGATTCCTTAGATTGGATTTAGTATGCTCAGCTTGATAAATAGAGGAAAGGTCAGATTCTCTCCGACAACTGATACTAGTTGTTTGGTTGGTTCTGATTAGCACCATGTATGGGTGGCGGTAGGGGAGGGGGGTGTTGGTATCAATATCTCAAACACTATTTAGGCTACCATTTACCCGTAGAGTATTGATTTGTATTATAGTAAAATATTGTTTGAAGGTGTTATGAATCCTTCAACTACTTATGTCCTATTGCCCACTTTTTTAGAAGAACAAGCACCCACTTTTCCACTTTCCTTCTCCTTGTTTTGTTGGTAAGCTGTTCAACTGTATCAAGCCCAGAAAGCAACATTTTTCAGGAGAAAGAAAAAAAAATGTTTCATTCTTTTAAAAATTGTACCCTAACCTGTATCTTTTCGTGCATTTTTCAACATTTAGAATTTGAATTGCGCCAAAACATTTCTCTTGCAACTGCAACCGATGCCACAGATTAAGAAAATGCAGTTTAAAAATCTTGAAAATTTTGGGCTAAGTACATCTGAACAGCTGGTCGACGATTTGCTGTTTGTACCCAGGGTAAGATGTATGATTTGCATGGCTTCAAGCAGAATAACTTATTTGCTAGGTTCTGGTGGAATCATCAAAGGTGTGGGACACTGATGGGGATGGACTCATTGATAACGGGGGCTATGCTGACCAGACATTTGACGCTTGGGTTATGAAAGGCGCGAGGTAAGTGATTGTAACGATTGGTCAGATGTGATGATTGAAACGTCCTCCGAGACAGTCACACCATAATTTTGTGACCCTCTTTGTGAAGGTGACCTCCAACTTTTTATAAGTGTTAAAAAAAAAAGTATGCAAGTTAAAAAAAAAGACCTACATTAAAACACAGTTTTGGGAAAGTGCCAGTTAGTGAAATACCTACATTGTCAAAGTTTTCCATGATTGTTTGTTTGTTTGTTTAGTATAGGGTTTTACGGCGCTCGCAACTGCATACGGTCATATGAGCGCGCGGGACACACCTAATACTTTTTCGTTGGTAGGAAATTTTGAATTTTGCCCGGGTGGCAGCCGAAGCCTACTCTTATTGATTTTAGACCACCAAGGGATCTTTAACGTGCGCAACTTGCACACGGGCCCTCCGAGATTTTTCGCCCTTGTCCGAGAAGGCTAGGTGTAGATCTTTCCTACCAGAGATCAGGGGTGTGGCAGAAAGACAGCAGTTAGGAGGAGCCAAGGAGTAGCAGTAGAAAGGCTGCAGAAAGAGTCAGGAGCCCAGAGGAGGGGGCAAAGGAGGTGAGGGAGTGGGGGCAGAAAGTGGAAATGAAAGCAGACAACAGAACATTGTTAGAGATCAGGAAAGGAGGTGAAAGGAGACAATTTTAGATTAGAAAATTTTTTGGTCGCTACCCGGAATCGAACCCGGGACCTTTGAATGAGAGACCAACACCTTAACCTCTAGGCCACGAGAGCCCCCTTTTCCATGATTAAAAAGGAAAAAAAAAATGTCTTTTATGCATTCAGGTCTTTTGCATTTAGCATGTTATCGGGAAGAATATTTTGGCTGTGTAAGTAGGAAAAGACGTAATTACAAATATGTGTACAGATGTTCGAGTTTGCTGAGACTGTTATGCTGAACAATATGAGACTTTAAGATATCAATACAGATTATGGAAAGATATCGTTGCTGCTTTTTTGCTCTTTGGAATGAATGCTTTTGCCCAAATCAATAATTTTCAACCATTAGTAACATTTATTTACCTTTCGACTTTAAGTTACTTATTTACTGTATAAAATGCATCTTGTGTATACAACATTAATTATGTGAGGCAGCGTGGTGTAATCAGGCGCTTGTCAAAATAATGAAAGTCAAGAAGCTGGCATTTTACCGCTGGTTTGGGAACTTTTTATTGAATTTTTGTTTTTTGGCTCAACAACTTTCATGCAAATTAAAGAACATATTTCTGTGTGTAGTTTACTGAAAAACGTTGATTAAAGTCGTACAAGATGTAAGTTTTCAGTTTCCACGGACCCTCCCGCTAAGGAAATAACTCAACTTTGGCAGCCATTTTCTTGCTAATTTTACCTCTGAAGCCAGGACACCCCCACCTTCAATCGCCAATATCTTGACATGTATTCAAGATAAATTTATATTTTTTCGTCAAAAGCAAGGCAAATGGATAGGCTTTAAGGTGATACCAATAACAATATGTGCCCCAAATTGACGAGCGCCTGATTCCACCGCGTTGTGACACATGATGTTGATCTTGAATTTCCAAGATTATTGATGAATGAAATTTCACCAGTGCGTATTGTGGGGGCATGTGGCTCGCTGCATTGCGCATGATGGTGGAGATGGCAAAACAGCTTGGCATTTCAGAGGACCAAGAGTTGTACCAGGGCATGTTGGACCAGGGGCATGATTCTTTTGAAAAGAAAATATGGAATGGTGGGTGTCTTTTTTTTCTCTATGGAGATGTCTTAAGTAAGTCAATTTTGATTCTGCTTTTTATTGACTTGTGCATGTCTCTTATATATGAATTTCTTTAGATACTATTTGTGAATCAGTTGTTCTCATTGACTTGTTATAGCTTGAGTTTTAAAAGATAACTTTTGTTAAAGAGTAACTTATTGGTCTCTTGGATAAGAGAACAAACTCAGTTACATGTAATTAGTATTCGTAATGGTGTTTTATTTTCTTCGACATATTACCGTGACAACAATGCTTATTTTATTTCTTCTCATCTTTATATAATATGCTCTTTAATATAGTGGAGTAAATAAATAATGTATTAATTCTGTATTAGAACAGGACTTCTCTGCACTTGCACTTTTTGAATATCATGTATTGATACATTGGTACTGCTTGTTTTATTCTCACCTCTGAGAGTTTGTAGCTTTTTAGTGGTTTACATTTCGAAAGTAGACAATTTTCATAATTCTTTTCCTCAAGCTAAAAAGGTTAGAACAGTATATTAACCTTGCTGTCTCTTCGATGCCTGTGAGAGCTTACAAAAAAAAAGTCCTTCTTTGTTCTTCTCTGTCAATGACAAAAACCACAGAGGGCTCCAGGGGAAAGTGAAGTTTACCTATGCTGGGTCCTGTATTTCTTAATTGTATTTATTTGTTCACTCCAGGGTCATACTATAACTACGACAGTAGCACTAGTGGCCATCATGACAGCGTTATGGCAGACCAGTTAGCAGGGCAGTGGTTTCTTAAGGCCTCTGATCTTCAAGATGATAAAGTAAGTTTATTTGTCATTCTCTGTTGAAAATATTCTGGCTCGCTTCTGTATCTGTGCAAGTGTTAAGAAGTTTTTCTCATGTGAGTTGAGGACTCATAGACAACTGCTAAAGAGATCTGCACTCACCCATCCCATTTCCTCTCTGTCTGTCTGTCTGTCTGTCTGTCTGTCTGTCTGCCTACTAGCTTGTTTGCTTGCTGCTAGCCTGCCCCCCCCTCTCTCTCTCTCTCTCTCTCTCTCTCTCTCTCTCTCTCTCTCTCTCTCTCTCTCCTTATCCCCCCTCTCCCTCCCCACCTCTCTCTCTCTTTCCTTCCCTCCCTCCCTCCCTCCCTCCCTCCCCCTCTCTCTCTCTCTCTCTCTCTCTCTCTCTTTCTCTCTCTCTCTCTCTCTCTCTCTCTCTCTCTATCTCACTCTCTCTCTCCCCCCCCTGCCCACTTTCTCCTTCTGTCTCATAGAAGAAAGCATTTTCTAGAACAAAAGGGCATGCTTTGTGTGTCCTGGGATGGATATCAACAACTGGGCTTAGCGATCTCAAATAGTTTTTCAAATGTGCTTGTATCATGTTTGTTGACCAGTTCGTTATGCGTGTTGTTGTTCCATAAATACTGTTAGAGGTTTATTCCTTAGGTCTCCTTCTGTATTGATAGAAAGAGACCAAACTGTCTTGAGATATTTCTTTAAAGGAAGAGGTTCATGATAGTACACCATTGTGTTAAGCAGTATGCCCGTAGTTTGCTATGTGTGGGGAAAAGTATCGCTAATGAGATGCTGTGAGAGAAAAGTTTGGTTTGGTTGTTTTTTGTGTTTGTTTTTGTGTTGTTTTGTTGTTTGTTTTGTTGTTTTTTTGGGGAGTGGGGGGTGGGTTGCTTTTCCTGAAAAGTGACCCTTTTTTTAGATCCCATAATTTTTTTCGCTTGTCTCAAATATTTCTTTATATTGACTTTTATTATCTTTGCTGTTATTCCAGTTGTTCCCGCCAGACCATATTCAGAAAGCATTGTCTGCGATATATAAGAACAATGTCTTAGGGTTCCAAGGTGGTTACATGGGAGCCATTAATGGTACTAGGCCTGATGGAAGTATGGATCTCAGCTCCCCTCAGTCGGAAGAGTTTTGGACTGGAATTACCTATGCCCTAGCAGCAACCATGATTCAAGAGGTTTGTCCTTTTTCTTCCACCTATATCCTCTGTGTCAATGCTTTGCTTGAAAGGTGTATTTTTCTTTTATACTTTTTTTTTTCAATTTCCAGACTGAAGAATATTCATGTAAGTATGCTTCAATTCAACTCAAATGTTGACTTTCAGGTATAGTTTAAGGCTCGAGTTATAAAAACATGTCAAAATCTTTAATTAATTTTGGTGGTACCAATAACTTTTTACAGCGATTTTTCTGTTCCTTGTACCTTGTTTTGCAATTTTGAGTTTCTGAAAGTAGTTAATAACAAATCAACTTCATTTTCTTTGATATCATACCAATGAGTTCTGTTAGCCTCCTGTTTGACTTCTGATTCAGTGGGGCTGATTTTTGCTCACAAAGAATGAGGTAACATAGTAAATTCATATTGCAAATGCAGTCTTGGATGCTCGATATTTGTGCAACCAATAGACACTATCTGTACTGATTCTGAAATCAATAAAGTCAGTCTGTACAAGTGCTTAAATCTTTTGTTTGAGAACAACATTATATGTACTAATAAAAAATAAGTTTGTCTGCTTTTCATCACAGTACCTACTTTAGTGTGCACGCAATAGCCAGATGGAGGGACCAAAAAATGATTCGATAATTACTGCTTAACACTCGTTTTTATTATATATTTCTTCAGCTCCATATAATAGAGTGAATAGAATTATTTAGGAGTTATTTTAAACATAGAAATTTATTTTTCTATTCATGTGTTACGTGTTTATGTGTATGTTGATGTGAATGTGATTGTGCTTGCATAAGTAGGTCTGCGTATATGTGTGTCCAATTCATTTTTGTGCAAGAGGAGAGTGTGTCAACTTTTGGGTGTGTGATTTTGATTTTGGAGAAAAAACAAACGAGAGAGAGCTTTTCAATTTTAGTCATGAATGCACAAACCAGCGCCGTCTATTTCTGTGGGGTTTTTTAAATTTTAGCGGTAAGTCTTTGTGCATCCTCTTCCCTTTGTCTGTTCACCTTTCTATGAAGTTTAATTATGTTTTGCCATTTTGTTTCAATGATTAAGGTGAGAGAAAGGTGATGTAAGTGGTCACATATGTTTTGCTTTTTTATTTTTCCAGCAACTTCTTTAATTAAGTTAAAAATGAACAATTTACCTCATTTTGTTTTAGTAAATTAAACACCTGTTTTATGTACCCTTTTTTATTGGTCCTTTTAGGGCATGATTGAAGAGGGCTTCAGGACAGCTTACGGAGCTCATCATGTATGTTGGGAAGTGCTTGGCTTGCATTTCCAGACACCTGAAGCCTACACATTGAACCAGGGCTACCGCTCACTGGCTTACATGAGACCCCTTGCCATCTGGGCTATTCAGTGGGCCTTGGAGAAGTTCCACCCTCATTTGTTGCAGGCGGCTTCCAGGGGTGCTGAGAAAACCTCTGGGGATGGAGATTGTACTGTGTCAGATGTTCATTTGAATATAGGAGCCAACGGTGTGGACGGTGGTGGTGGTCCTGAGGCCGCTGCTGCTGACTAGGAGATTTACAGAGGATGTCATTCTTTGTGAAGTTTTTATAAGGGGCAAAGAGTGCAGACTCTCTGGCTTTCCTACGAACAAAAATATAGCATTTGTATGCTAACAAACACTGCCCTTGTCAGGCCTCACTGGTCAGTAGTAAGATTGTATAATTTCTTCCCTGGCTAGCTTTGTGTGGTCAGTTTATAGTATAGGATCAGACCTACTTTTGTTCCACCAAGGAGCGTTCATGAAACATAAAACTCCTTGTTTTTGGTTCGTTGAATGGCTGGAAGCAGGAAATTAAAAATTCGATTCATGCTTTTCACAGGTTTCTATATATTGGAGGCAGCTGAGAGGTTCGACCATAGATAGGTGTCTGTCATTGCAGGTGTGACTGTATGCCTGAATAATTATTATGAAAAGAACCTTTTCAAAATGAATATTTGGTGCTGTATTTTGTGTACATTTTGTAGAACAACTTGAAAGTTCATTGTCATGTTGGAAGTACAGGGAAATGAAACTCTGTTGTGATCATTTCAAGTGTGTATGTTTATTTAAAAGGTGCAATTATGTGCCTCAATATGACAGAAATATTTAAACTCTGAAATTTTAAAATATTTTTTTTTGCTACTTGTATTGCTCTTTTGACTCTACAGGGGCACTTTTCTGTCTTAAATGTGCATGTACAGTAGTCTGATTTTAATAGTGGAGCATCAGGATTTTTCTTTTTTTTTTAAATCTTGTTTTGTAGTGAGAGATGGTAGAGTTTTAATTCTTTCACTGTGTGCCCAATTATAGTCGGTGTGCCATCATCAACTTACAAAGCATCTAATAATAATAAATAATAGATAGCATTTGTATAGCGCATATCCCCGCTCAACAGCAGGCTCTATGCGCTTTACACTATATTATTACCCCAGCAGACCATAGAACACTCCGAAACATTCTCAGCTTCCCGGGAAGCATACAGTGCAAGCAGCTGATTAAGCGCTCAAACACTAACAAACTGACAAGATCTTTCGCTGTCTATAGCCGGGTACCCATTCCCACCTGGGTGAAGTGAGGAAAATTCGTGTAAAGTGCCTTTCCCAAGGACACAACGTCGGGTCCCTGACGGGATTTGAACCCACGACCTTACGGTTGCGAGTCCGAGAGCCTAACTACTAGGCCACCGACGCCACTTAATAATAAGATACATTCTATTTGCCATTTAGAGCTCATGGGTTTTAAAAAATTAATAACTTAGTGCATGAGTTAAATGTTGTCTTTGTGTCATTGTGTTGTGTTGTTGGTGAGAGCCACATGTAGTGGCAGTCTGGTGGCACTTTGAGTAAATAATGTTGAAATGTGAACAAAACACACATGTCGATTGCTTAGTGTAAGACTCCGTCATATGATGCGTTGAAAAATGATGTAGGATGCTCACTTTACACTGAGCTGCTGATGTGTGCTGTTTTGCTTTCTTGTAAGGTACTTGCAGTAGTATGTACACAGAAGTGACATTGTTCAAGACTATTGACAAATTTATTTTTTTTTTGTCAACTGAAGTCTCTGTCCATCAGGAATCCAATGCAGATCATAAAGTATAAAAATAATTGCTTGTTTATGAGCTAAATTTCCATTTAAACTTTCCAACAATGCCATATACATGTTTTCAATACACCTAATAGTTTTGATGTGAGTAAGTAATTTGTTACATGTATTTGCTGCGAAACTTTTCTCACTCTTATCTTGAATTCATACTACATACTATTTTCGTAGCATCAAATCAAAATGCTTTGAATGTTTTAATTTTTGGTATTGTTTAAAGTAAGATGTATGGTCACAGTGAAAAGGGAATTTTGCATATTATATCCATTTTTGAACTTTTGAAATCTGTTAGTCTATATTGTTGGTAACGTGCAGGCATTGTTCTTTTGGGTATGTGTTGGTGTATGCATGTATAGCTTGTGTCAGTGCAGGTGGATAAGTCAGCTTTGTGGCAGCTTCTAATGTATAAGGTCAAATTTATTTATATTTTATGATGTAGGTATTGGACTTTCACTGCTTTGTTTCAGGTTGTCTTGTTGAAGCAGTGTAATTACTGCCCTGTCATTGCAGCCTGAATGTTTCCCTACCACAGTCGACTCCACTTGTGTTGAACTGACTTGAGCTGATCTTTGGTTACGTTGATCTTCTACTTTGGTCCCAGGACCTCTTCTTCTTTGCAAGTCCCAATTGTTAAGTTGAACTTCGGATGAGTTTATCTATGAAAACTAAACAAGAAAATCTATATTTAACACTTTACACCCTAAGGGTCTGGACGGGAAGTCCATTGTTAGATCCTAAGCAAGGGGAAAGTACCCACCCCCCCCGTGAATACAAGCCTTTAAAAAACGCATTTAAAAAATACCAAACAAATTCCACAAATCCTGAAAAAATAAATGTTAAAACGAAAAATGAATGTAGTTTCAGAAAAGTATAACTTTATGTATGCGCAAACTGTTGGAAATGTTCTAACTTTAGTTCAATCGGGTTGTCCGACCCGTCACTTTCACTCTCAGCCTCGCGGTCGGGCCCTAGATCTAAATTCTAGATTTTCTACGTCTGATCCATCTGAATCGCCCCAAACTATTGCTCCAACGTTTTCATCAAAATCTGAGTCATCTGATTTGTCATATATGCTTGTTTTTGCTGAAATCCATCGTTATTTCCTTTTTCGAACTCAATTGTGTCTCTTTTCAATAAGTCGAGACACTTTCGAAGTGTTGGTAACGCGATCGCACTTCGTTCGGCTCTAATACTAAAACTACTGGCCCGAAAAATTTCGTTTTGGTATCAAACGAAAGAAGAAACTTTTTGCAATAACTATGCACATCAAAATCTCGCCCCCCCCCCCCCCCCCCCCCCCCCCCCCAGTCTCGTCAAGGCGGGTCTTCGTTTGTAAAGACGCTAGGTCGGCGCGGGCGGTTCCGGGCGAGTCAGGGTGGAGCGCGTAAGGGAATTCGCAGGCGGTCTCGGGCGAGTTAAGGTGTAATATATTTTTTTTAAACAACCTTTTATGTTGTGTGGGAATTGTATTGTTATTAAGCTTTCTTGCAGTTCTACATCGAATTCAATATTCCAATATATACAGATGTCACATATGCAAATGTAGTACATGTACAATATGTACTCTTTCTTGTACGTGCTTTGAAGAGAAATCATTGAGAATATTTTTGTGATAGAACTGTTATCTTTGACAACGACCCCATACTGTACCCTGCTTCTATTATAGCCTTTAGGGGTAAAGGTGATGAGTGTTTGAAATATAAAGATTAAGTCAACAGTGATTATAGCCATGGGATGAGTGTACTGTGTGTCTGTTCATGACTAGTCTTTAGAGTGGCCCATACTTTGTTCAAATCCTTTATGAGGAATTATGTTAGAGAGAGAAGGGGTTAAGGAAAGTGCATTTTGGTTTTAGAAGTTATACAATCTGAATTCCTTGGAAGTAAGAATGCTTTCACTGAACAGGGCATTTGCATTATCAGTTTTTGTTTTTTCTGCATACCTTCTTTTTATTGGTTGTTTTGCAGTGTCAAGATTGAAGTTTTTTTTGGTTAGTTTTGATACAGCTCCATCATGTACTATATCTCAAATTCTGTACGTCAGTGTTCTTACTGTTGCAGGAAAATATGGATATTGATGCAGATGCACTAACCCCCACCCCACCCCTTCAATTGAATGGGGAGGAGAATATGGCCTTAAGTGCCTCCTTTCTCGTGATAAAAAAAGACAGTAAGACTTACCTCAGGAGAGGAGTGTTGTTTTAATTATGAATACTGCAGGTTCATTTTCGTACAGGCTTCTGTCCAGACATTATGTTTTTTATTTTAATTTTCTATCCGTATTCTTTTTTTCCCTGAACATAATTAACTTATTTGAGGAGTGACTAATTGAAACAAAAACTTGATTTTCTCCTCAAGCTCTGAGCTAGGAATACCTGAAATGTAAGAAGTAAGGGACATGTGAGTAATATCGACCATTTTTTTTTCAAACCAACACAGAGTATGCATTTATGGACATAACACTATGAAATTTTGTAGACACACAGATTTCTTTAACCCTTAACATGCTGAATCTTAGAGTATGAGAACATACCTATATTGAGATATTTCAGCTTTCTGTTTTCATATAATGTAAATTACATTTTCCAATCTATGTGAAAATCATGAAAATAATGAATTGTCAACCTTTTTGGGGTGTTTCCTGGATTGGAATGTCTGTATGAAAGAAAAAGGAAGGCCAGTTATAGATAAACGCTTTGCATGCAAACTCAGAACACAACAGCACATTTAAAAAATGGACTAACAGTTTGTGTAAACTTACAAGTAAGTTTATAACTGCTATCTACTGCTTTCTTGGCTTCTTCCTTGCAACATCCCCCTTCTTCTCTGCAACTCGCCTTGCTTTTGCTAACTTCTCTTTGGTATGGTATAGCGTGAAACAGGGATACATAGCAACTCCACATTTTTTACACCAGAAACGAGTCTGCGTCCTGACCTTCACTTTTGAGCCCATTTTGCAGTCAGGCCTGTAACGTTCATCTTCACACTTTGAAGGGTAATGGGCTGCCCCAATCTGTGATTCTGCTGCTGGTGAGGGGTCAGGCGCTGATTGCCATTTTGCCAGGGATCGACGTCGAGTTTGAGCAGCAATCAGAGCCAGAGAGACTTCCTCCCTGAATCTCTTTTTGGTCATTTTTTAACCAGGATTTGCAGCGTTGAACAAAATATGTTCATTCACTAGGGCTGTTTCTATTATGAAATGGAATAAAGCCTTTTACCACTTGCAGCTTTTGTAGGGGTAGGCATAGTATGCTGACATTTGATCAAAGAGGTCAACACCCCCCATACACTTGTTGTAATCTACTGCACACACTGGTTTGGTAACTGTTCTCAATCCAGATGTTCCTGCCTGCTTCTAGTCTGCTTTATTTCTATTTCGTTGCTATGAACAGTTGAGATCATACTGACTCGTTTGGAGTCTTGCCTGGACACGGAAGCATTTTTTCATGCCTAGCAGATAAGGGTGCGCCACCTTTTTTCAACTTTTCCTTTTTGCCGATAGCTTTGGGAAAGTTTTTGCGGTTTTCGAGAATGGTCTCCACAGCCCTTATCTGATCCCTTGACAAGACAGTGAACAGTTTCACAGAAGTGTAGTAGTTGTCACAGTAGAGAATGTGCCATGCTGAACAAAGGGAAGTCACTTGCTTTGTGCCCTTTGTGTGCTTGTTGGTCCCATCAAGGTACCATTTTAGGGTAGCCTTTGGCACACCATACATATTTGTAGCCTTGTTCAAGCCGCAGTCTCCATTTCGAAAGCAGATATTGCCAGGTCCAGTTCGTCTTGTGTCCACTGTCCACTGAAAAGAGGAATATTAAAACTAAAGATTAATTTTATTGAAAAGGTGAAAAGCAGGTACTGACAGGTTCATTTATTCTTACCTCCACTGGCCACTGACAGGATTATTTAAACAAAAATTATGCTTTAAAGGGTGCCAAAAAGAGGGTGGGTAATATAGACCATGTATGGGTAATAGGTCCATATTACCCAAAGGAAGTGGTCCATATTAGCCACACAATGCACACTATTTTTCCTTCTCATACCTCACTGGCTATCGAGTGGCCCTCGTCAAGCTATACCAGCTAACTAAAGTGGATAAAGGGTAATGAAAGCCATTTTAATGAAATATATGACTTATAATTCAGTGAGTACACACATATATTTGACCTTAAATATAGTAAGAAAGACGTGAAAAATAAAAGTTAACTCACCATTTCGTTCGCGGTTCATTTCTCGCCATCTTTACTGCTACCCATTTGTCAGAGTGATTTCCCCTGGAAAATACAGGTGCTTGGAACTTACTTTTTTGTATTCGTTGTCTTGATAGTGAGGTGGTCCAAACTACCCACTTGTCCCCTACAGTATGTGTGAAAATAGTAAGGCCTATTGTTGTAGCATATTATGTTCTTTGTTTTCCATAGTATGGTTGTGGAATCTGTACATTACCACAAGAGGCTGAAAAGGTTGATTAGCTTTGTTTGCACTAACCTACTTCTCAGCTTAAGTTGTCTTTATTTAAAGTCTGTGTGGTGTGAAGATTCAAGATCCTCAGGTTTGGTCATTAGAATGAGAAATCTGTGGTTGATGAAGGATTTTGGGGAATAAATCCCAAAATACGTGCATGGATAATGTAGAAGATGGTTGGGACTAATTTTTCATTGCTGTGTTCCTGGTATTAAATGGAGAATTGTAGCAACCTTTATCTTTACAGACTGAATTTAGTGTAATCTATTATTTATATTATTTTTATTAATAATTAAATGCCATGACACAATTGTTGATCTCTAGTTTTATTTCTTTTTGACAGGTTGTCTTCTTGTTGAAATAAAAAATACATTTATCTTGAAAGAAAGAAAGTTATGACCGCATTCTTTTTGGTGGTTCAGTTTAAGTTACATCATATCCAGATTTTGTTTTCTTCCAAAATCAGATTTGTTTTCATTTTGAAGATTTAGTGCTTAACAAATTACTTATACAAATTTCCCTTAATGTACCATAGGACTCATTTCATAAGGCCACTAACATAAGATGCTGCAGGGATTTATCAAAGTTTAGCTGAACATCATATTTATTGGTCTTTCAATGCTTTTAATGTTTTTTTTGGTTTTTTTTAAAGCTGTTCCCTTTTGTATAGTACAAGTCAGTAATAATAATAGATAATAATAGATGGCATTTGTGTAGCACAAATCCCTGCTCAACAGCAAGCTCTATGCACTTAACAATCTATACTATTACCCCAGCAGACCTGAGAGCATTCCGAAACAATCTCAACTTCCTGGGACACATACAGTGCAAGTAGCCATTTATAGGCCTTAAAACACTAACTTACTGACAAGATCTTTCGCTGTCTATGGCCGGGTACCCATTCCCACCTGTGTGAATTGAGGAAAATTTGTGTAAAGTGTCTTTCCCAAGGACTCAACGTCGGGCCAGTGGCTCGAACCCCCGACCCCGCAACCTCATGATTATGGGTCCAGTAGCCTAACCACTAGGCCACAGACGCCACATCAGAGTGCTCACTTAGAAAAGTGGATCCATCTTATTTTGCATTAACCCCAAAGTTTTGCAAAGGTTTCAGTCTCCACTGCCAAAGTTTTGCAAAGGTTTCAGTCTCCACTGCCAAAGTTTTGCAAAGGTTTCAGTCTCCACTGGTGTAAATAATGGAACTCTGAATGAAGATGGCTTGTAGTTGTACCTTTTCAACATTTTTTGTATTGCCTTTCGTAAATTAAGGTTGTTTGATGTTTTCTCAGTATAAAACTTTTTAAAAAAAGAGAAGTTGTTAATTTTATTTGTTCAATAACATTTGCAATGTTGTTATGGACAATAATTTCAAGGCCAAAATTTTGATTTACGGGTGATTTACTTTTCAACATTTGTATGAATGACCAGTATGATATTTGACTTTTCAACTGTTCAATAAATAGTGCTTATTTGGTATATATATTGCTGTGGCAAACTTGACTTTTTTCCCCCTATATTAAGTTGGACTTTGATGGGGATTCTGTCGCTATGTGTCATTGTGAAATCAGTCAGAATTGAGCCATGGGTTTCATTTTCCCACTTTAAAAAAATGTGAGTATCCTTTGTTTAGTATAGGTTAGAAGCTGTATGGATAAAAATGAACATGAATCCTCCAAAACTTAAAATCTTAGACCTTCGAATGGTGGGCAATAAATTAAGCTAGTTCAATTATATTACTCCTTTACATTTTTCTTCAAAATGGACTGATTCATCAGGTGAATTATTATTAAAATTATAGGCAAGCAAATTCTAGTATGGAAATCACACTGAAAATAGACGTATTTATAGACAAAAACTGTAGGTACTTTTTTCACAATTGTTCATTTGTGATCATGTGTCGCCGTATTATTTTCGCCGTATCCTAATGCAATGATTCGACTTCTCTCTCCTCACAGTTTGTAACTAACTACAACTGAGCATACAGATTTAATTTTCTGGCTCTTTGAAATAAATTATTCACCACAAGCCATTACAGCACTTCCTGGCAGTCTTATCTTTTATCATTGCAAGTCATGGTATCAGTAATGGATTTTTTCTATTTAATTATGAAAGATATTCATGGCTTTTTGCCTCTTTTTTTCTTTCTTTTTTTTTTTCCTTTTTTTTTAAAAACAATTTTTACTTTCTTACTTTTACACATGAAATGTCTCAAGACATTTTTTTTTTTTGCTGTTTGTTCAGGTTTTATATGTCAGGGATTTTCATTTTTGGGTTTTGGTTTCGTTCTTTTTTGGCTGCATGGTTGTCGATCTGAAATGATTTTTGTCTCTTGTGGTCATTCTTGTCTCAGTTCTTTTCTTCTTTTCAACTTAAGCTGTTTATTATTAAAGCTTGTCAAAATGACTTTCATATTCAGTTTGGTATTTGCAGTGATGAATATGTTTTTATTGTTCCAGTGAGAAAGTAGATGTTGCTAAATGGTATACTTTTTAAAAATCCGAACTTGTCCATTTTAACTTGGTTTATATCATCATCACATGTGTGGATGTGCTCCTTCAAAAGTGCCTTTGCAAGACATTTTTTTTTTCTATATTTGTTGAATGTATTTAGTTTTATTTGTGCTTTCAATATTATTTTATCATCTTTTATGCATATTTCTATCGTATGACATATTATATGACTTTTTATCGATGTTTTGTTACATCATGGCAAATTGTCACATAAATAGCTAGCTATCCTTTGACATTGTTATTTAATAACAATTATAGATAGCATTGTATAGCGCTAATTCCCGCTCAACACCAAGCTCTCAGCACCTTGCAATCTATATATTGTTACCCCAGCAGACCTGATAGCATCCTGAAATAATCTCAACTTCCTGGGAATCATTCAGTGCAAGCTGCCATTTTACAGGCATTGAAACACTAACATACTGACAAGATCTTTCCCTGTCTATGGCTGGGTATCTGTTCACACTTGGGTGAAGTGAGGGAAATCAGTGCAAATGCCTTTTCCAAGGACATAACGTCGGGCTGAGGCTCAAACCCCCAAACCCACAACCTCACGATTATGAGTCTCATCTCAACCCAGCTGTACTTTTACAGTGAGATTTATTTTTTTTTCTCTGTTGGAAAAACACACAAAATGTTGTTAAGAAAAAGAAAGTATAAAGCTTTGATTTGTTCCTTTCTTTTACAGGTGCATACAACATGTTTAAGTGTCACAAGGATTCCTTTATTTAAAAAAGACTCTTTGTTTTGTTTGTTTTCAGAATCAAGGGATGTTCAAATCTTTCCTGAGAGACACTTTCTGTCTGCCATTCACAGGGCATGATTTAACCTGTATACACAATGGGTGTTGCCAAAGTTTGGACTTCAGTTTAATGTTTTCTGTAAAATTTAGGCTGTTTTGACATTTATAGATTGCTTGACAGTGCATTTCATATTGGACTACCTGTGATGTTTTAGCGGCCTTAGGGCTTTCATCGACTTCACAGTTTTTCATTTACTTTACTATTTTAACTTAAAATGTATTTATATATTTTTTCCCTTCAAATTTTTAATGAATTTGCTTCCTGCTGCCTTGCAGGAAGCAATTTGTTAATTGCTCACATTTGTGTGGATTTTCATTGTATTTTGTACTTTTAGTGTCTTTATGATGGCTGCCATTTCAGCGTAATAAAACATGGTTTTAAAGCTTACTCTTTTGAAATCAAACAAAATGTTTTCATTGTATTTTTTGTATAGAACAGTGTGTGTGGTTTTGGGCTCACTGTCTGTCTGTGTGTTGATACTTCTTTCTCTAAAGTTACTTGGAAAATCATTGAACACCTTGTGCCAAACCACAACTTGTTTCCTGATTTTAAAGAACTTTTATGTAATCATGGAATATGGATTGAGTGTCAAGACTTTTCAGACTGTTATCGTAATCTGCTATGTTTGAAGAGGTAGTTCAGGGGACTCTCAGGGCCTAGAGGTTAAGGTGTTGGCCTCTCATTCAAAGGTCCCGGGTTCGAATCCGGGTAGCGACCGAAAAATTTTCTTCTCTAAATTTGTCTCCTTTCACCTAATTTCCTGCTCTCTGCTATGTTCTGTCGTCTGCTTTCGTCTCCTCTTTCTGCCCCTTCTTCTGGGCTCCTGATTCTTTCTGCAGCCTTTCTACTGCTACTAGTGCTACTCCTTCGCTTCTTCTTACTGCTGTCTTTCAGCCACACCCCTGATCTTCTGGTAGGAAAGATCTACACCTAGCCTTCTCGGACAAGGGCGAAAAATCTCGGAGGGCCCGTGTGCAAGTTGCGCACGTTAAAGATCCCTTGGTGGTCTAAAATCGATAAGAGTAGGCTTCGGTCGCCACCTGGGCAAAATTCGAAATTTCCTACCAACTGAAAATATTAGGTGTGTCCCGCGCGCTCATATGACCTCATGCAGTTTTGAGCGCCGTAAAACACTTTACAAAAACAAACAAACAAAAAGAGGTAGTTCCATCGCCCTCACCAAAACTAATGTACTATAAATACAGGTCTAGCATGTTTCCTTTCAAATTGCACTTGCTTGACCCACAGTAAGCCTTAGAAGTTGATCGTGTTGTGTACACATTTTATGATGTGCCATACTATATGTCCAGGAGATGAAGGGGCAAAGCTGGATGCCTTTTGGTGTTCATGCAAACCTGGTCAGTGAGAATACGGCCTTGGTCTGGCACCACATTGTCATGATTTTTTCCCATTGTGCAGTGTGACTTGCAATGGGAATAATAGGACTGGGTGAAAAGTAGGCACTGGGCACTTGGATCTACCGCAGATGGACGTGTGTTCCTTTTCTTAACTGTGATAACTACTCGTATTTGATTATGAATAATTGTAAAAGGCACAGAGCATGCTGTAGAAATATGCGCTACATACAAATACAATTATTGAATTATAATTGTCACCCGTGCATCTTAAATTATGGCTAGTCAACCTAGAAATATGCGCTACATACAAATACAATTATTGAATTATAATTGTCACCCGTGCATCTTAAATTATGGCTAGTCAACCTCTATGATACTAAGAATGAAAGAAACTAGAAAAAGGAAGATTATAAAGATGAGAAAAAATATATATCACTGGAAAAGAAAGGGGCAAGAATTTATTGAACTGTTGTAGGTAATATATAATTTATATGTTAGTATCTAATAAAAACAATCACATTTAATAATCATCACATAGAGTATATATAAACCTGATCCACATCTACAACAGGATTCAGTAATAACAGGCATATCACATCGATCCCGGCAGCTCTGTTATAGCCAAGGGATACTGAAACACCTCCTCAGCAGAAAACTACAAAACCCCAGAGGATGCTTTCTTCTGTTAAAACTGAAAGTTTCCAACTCCAAATATAAAACAGTGAAACAGAAGCAGATTTGCACATTCTACATGTATTATGTATTCACAACAGTAAACAGAGGCTCATTAGTTACTGGATTGATAAAAACAATTGCTTACGAGAAGGTGTGAAAAAACTGATTTCACAACATTGCCTAAGAATGTTAAAATACTGAACACGAACTCATCAATGAGGAGGATGGAAACAGTTTAATGTGTCGTATTATTTACTACAGTGGAATCCACTTATAAAGAGTCCTGAAATAACGAGAAGTCTGTTATAAAGACACTATTCTAAAAACCCGTTTTTTTCCCTTCTTTATCTTTGTAAATAAAATATTGCCATAACACAATCAGACTAACACGCGAGTCGGTTATAGCGGAATCTGCTGCTGTTCCCAGCACATAGGCCATTTAAAAAAATGTAAAACCTTGCCAGTTGAGAAACTTGGTTATCTTGCGAAACAAAGAATGGGAGAGCCAACGTGTGCCAACAATGAAGACCGGACCGAATGAGTGGGGAGGGTGTGGCATGCGCAGACAAGCAGAACGCATCGTGTGATAGGCCAGCCTAGTCTAGATTATCTAGGCCCACTATGCCTCCCACTTCTCCGATGCGGGGATGGAGAGGTCATAGTGCTGTACTGTGATGGACGGAGCGAACGTGTGACGTGGGCGGAGTGTGGTATGTTCCCATTGTGCGCAAGCAGACGGAATGCACCACAGGGTGTAGTGGGGTGGGGGAACAACACAGCGGGCAAATTAACCTACTGAACTTTATTTCTGATCACCAATACCAAGCTGTGTCAACATCCCTAGCGCTAGAGAAAGAAACCTGATTCGACTTTAGATCAAGTAAGACTTAAAGGTCGCGTTGAACCAAATCATCATCAGGGGAGATTACAAAAAGAAATAAACAGAAAACCAGACTCATAGATTAGGCCTACTCTACTATTCCCCTTGAATTTATTACTGGATCCCATATAACATGAATCCTGCTATAACGGACATTTGGCACCGGTCCCCTCCCTCTCGTTATAACAGGATTCCACTGTAACTGTTTGTGACCTTGTAAGAACATTCTTTCATATGAGCAGAGAGACACAATCATAACAACTAGAATAGTTATCAACAAAAAGATTTTAAAATTATAATGGTTTGAATAAGCACAGAAAAACACAGTACAAAAACAATACACAAGTTTTGGGGTTGTTTTTTTACAGTTGAGCGTATCACAAAGATGAAACCAATTTTTAACACTTTTTTTCTTTAGTATGCTATAAATAGACTCCCTGATATTTGAGGTGACATGCAGCAATTGCATAGTGCTTTGAAGAGGACAGGAATGTGTTGACTTGTTGTAAATAGAAATATATGCCTCTACAATATTGAGACACAGCAGAGTTTTATCCAAGAATGATATGTAGACATTCAATTGATATATAAGATATATATATGGAATGTGTAGTTCCTAAAATTAAAAGGAAACTTATGTACAATATTTCAAAACTAATTTCTTTTTGGTGGGATCAGTGGTATAATTCTTCCAGTCCTTGCCTTGCAGTATTCTAACATTTCCAGATCTCATCTGGAGAAACGTGACTGTGACTATTGTCTCAGTCTCCAGAAAGGAGGAATCCTTTCCTTTGATTGATCACAGATCTGAAGACTGGAAGTATTACAGTCTCCTTGCTACTTTGAAAGAGAGTGGACAATAAGTGCTAAGCACTACACTAAGGATGACATGAAGTTTTCTATCACAAAACACCATCTAGGAGTGAACAGACACTCAGCAAAAGTGAAAAACTTTATACTTATTACAACGTCATAACAAGAGACACTACAGAGCACTTTATTATTACTGGAGAAACAAATTTTGGTAGCGTGACAAATGGACATACATAAACTACCGCAAATTTGAATATAAGCTTCCATTAATTCTATGTTTGAGGCATAATTCTTGTAAATGCTATGGTTTCAAGAGTGCAGCCTGCGAACAGAGAAAAACAAGGAAACACAGACGAGGAAATGACAACTAGTAAAGGAATTCACAAGTAAAATATATTTTTCATAAAGTTCATGCATCTAACATTTAACAGTAACTTTTTACTTTCAAATCATAGATGGGTAACAACAAAGTTTACCTATGCATGAACAAGAGAGATGAAGTGCATACAATTCAACAAATAATAATTATACTTTTCAAGGTGAAAGGCTTTTGTAAACAAAATAAATTATTCCCTCTATTAACTGACTCTCTAAACTCATCAGTCAGCTGGTTCAGTAGGCCCCTACAATTCATTTTAGTAGAAACAACTCACTAATGGTTTTCTTTCAGATTGGCAGCAGACCATGTCAAAGAGCACTTATTCATCACCACAAATTGAACATGGCCTTTGATATTTTAATAGGTTACCTGCTTGCAATTTCATCCTCATCTCCCCTAGAAGGTTCATTGTAAAACAAGTTAGACAAAATCACAACCAAGTAGATCCTGAGAAAGGTATATTATATAACACTGTTGTGCCCATTCAAGCTACAGGTTTTTGTGCTTTACCTCTCCTAATCTATATATATAAAATACAAAATAGAATATTACAAGACAGTCCACTGCCTAATAAAAAGGCCTTCAATAATCTATGCGAATAATGTAGGTGTTGCCTCTGGCACTAATGAAAACATTTTGGGTTTTTTCATTAACAGAAGTGCTCTTAGCCTTTGTTAACAAGAAACACTATTCCATAGATGGTACCCAATGTGTGAAAGTATAGACATTACCACTGGAGTTATTATTGATGACTTTTTTTTTCATATTTAAGAGTGGCCAGTCTTGTAGTATACAATATTTCACTGTGGCATTACAAAACCTCTAGAAACTCACTGTTGAGCTTAACAGTTTGCTTTCTGCTCTGCATACCTCAAAATCATTTTTAATGTACGAATGGGGGCACATGAGTTGCTTTTGGGAAGTAAAATGTTCACAAATTATAAAAAGAAACCAAAAAACCCCCACTCTGATACATATAACTTTTGCATTGCAGTTTCAGTTAATGTACAAGTATACATGTCAAATTCATTGGTGTTATCAATTCATATTATGCTTGAAATTGCAATCAATGAACTTTTTGCTTTACTTTTGATTGTATAAGGAGCCAAAAGTAGGCATAATTCAAAGTTCATGGTCAAATAAAACAGGTTTTGATGGAAATGCAGCACAAGCTTGAAGCACTTGCCCTGTACTAGCAGCTCATGATGTATACTTCATAAACTGTTATACGCAATATTTGTGATGTTTTTTACTCAGAGCGACAAAGCTCTAAAAAAAAATGTAATCACAGATGTTCATTCAAGACAATGAAGCGCTTCTATACTCATTTCTCCTTAATTAAACCAATGTCATAAAGACTATCAGCTGCTGACTGCACCTTTAACGCTATGACAGAAATTTGCTCTTTCAATTGCTCAATCTGTTCAGGCCCATGGGTCATGTCAGTTACAGTATTTAAGATGTCATACAGGTAGATGTCTTCAGGAGAAACGTCTTGACCAGGTGTTCCATCTCTGAAACCCAAAAAATAATATTTTCTTTTAAAAGAAGTTACAAGGACAATACATGTTTTTTTTTAAGTATCTTAAAAACTTTTTAGTACTTGAAACTGCACCACAATTACCACTGTCTGTGTTGTAATGGCTAAACTTTTTATCTTGTGTATAAACGACATGATCTGTACCCACACTGGTAATATATTCTTATCAAAAGTCCCTGTTTTTTTGCTGGGATGCACACAGCTGTGACAGCCCTGACAAACAGGACAGGAGCAGCCCACCTTCAAAATCATCTCCATGCAGTCAGTTGATGGAAGCAGCAAACATTAACAGTCTCTGGCACAGTCTAAATAGACAGTGGGAACTGTCTTCAATTTGAATATTAATCTCAATACTCTTTTATCAAAAACTTAATCTGATGACAGTTGAAGGGGTAAAATGATAGCCTACACTTTGAGAACTGACTGTGGTTCAGCAATTCTATGTCTCCTTAATAAGAATCGAAAACATCAGATTTCTAAATCTAATGAAGGTGATGTGGATACCAGCCAGTATAAGAAAAAGGAAAACTAAAGACGAAGATCAGCTGAAAGAATGGAAAAAGGCAGCCTCAAGTATAAAGTCATAAGACGTACTAAGCAAAAATGGAAGAAAAGATAAATCACATTTCAGGTACAAATATTCTGAACTCTTAGAGGCTGCAATGCTGTACGTCCTATAGGGGAGTGGGTGGTACGTTGTATTGAACTGGCAGGCTAAATAATGGTGACATTGATTTAAGCTTTGGTCAGAGTGGATACACAACTAGAAGTAATCACTTCAACTGATATCTGCTTTGAGAATTATAAGAATGACTTGATGTGCTTACCAAAAAGGACTTGTTTATTACACTTGTTTGAACATTATTTTCATGCAGACTGAAAGAGTTCCTTTATCTTAAATACTTTCCTGTGACAAAATGTTTGTGCTCACTCTTACTACCTATAAGGAAAGTACAGCAACGGAAGAAATATTGATAGGGACACTAGAAAACTGAGTAGACAAGACTGAACTACAGCTTTATTATAATTTTACAGGAAATGGGCATCAATTTGAGGTTTAGTTTCATTAAAGTACATTTCCTATCTAACAAAAGGAGATCATTTTGAAAGTGAGCCTCGCACAGTGAGCTTTCGGGAAGGAGGGGGGGTATTAATTCCTAGACCTGACACTCTGTTTAAGTAAAGACTTGAAAGAGAGTTTGAGAAAAGAAACTGAAAACACACAGTGAAAAGAAATCCCTTAGGACATAGAGGTTGTGCCATATGAGTAAGGATGACATCCCACAAGCAGGGCAATTATGCCTCCTATTAGAGAGACAACTAATTATTCAAAGTCCTCTGGATTATTTTGCAGGTGCACATATACTAACCTGAACACAAATTCTTTTCCAGGCAAAATGTTTATGTGAGTGAAAGCTCGCTCTAGCAGCATGAGCTTGTCATTATATCTCCTCAGCATTAGAGGACTGAAAAAAGAACAAGAAAAGTAGGGAGGTCTTTTTGATACAGGCAAAAAAAAAACCCACCCAGAATGAACACATAATTTTCACAAATAAATACACATCCATACACACAGAGTGAATAGCTGTCTGATGTCAGACTAATCACAACCAAATATGCACTAACAAATCTCTCTCCTGTCTCTCTCTCTGTCTCTGTCTCTCTCTCTCTCTCTCTCTCTCTCTCTCTCTCTCTCTCTCTCTCTCAAACTCTCTCTCATTTCACACACACACAAATACACACATATACACACACGCACATTTTTGCATGCCCTCAGACAGAGCTCAGCCATACAGTACAACAACATGACAAGAATGGGGGTGAGTCAAATTACGCAAAAAAAGACAAACTGACCATTGTACA
This sequence comes from Aplysia californica, assembly GCF_000002075.1. NCBI lineage: Eukaryota > Metazoa > Mollusca > Gastropoda > Aplysiida > Aplysiidae > Aplysia > Aplysia californica. The sequence goes on along the minus strand of NW_004797725.1, from coordinate 383,731 downwards.
CAGCATTAGAAAATCACACACACTGATGAAGAATGGTCACATGTTATAATTGTGATAGTGTATTTGTTTTAGTGCATAATACGTAATATATTATATAACTAATAGTGAAACTCACTTAGCTGTCAGTTCTGGACTGTCATTCATGTCATGCTCCAACTTAGACGTTGCATCTGAAAAATTCCTTACTGCTGATATAACAGCGTCTGAAAAAGAACATTGTGGTTTCTTACTATCACTTTGCTTTCTAATCAATAAGTTAAATAAACAAGTACTCAACATGTCATAACACAGTTACTTAATTACCGTAGACAATCTGTGGGAAACCAAATCTGTGAGCTTCCATTATGAAGTGAAAATTTTTTAGAGCTGCATTGAGGTAGAATTCAGAGACTCCGTCCACATGGTTAGGAGCTACACTAACTCTTTATCTGCTGAGGTCCCTTTTTGGAACTAAACCTAAAAACAACAAAAACGTTACTAAATTAGTTATTTGTGAGATGTGCTGACAAAATGAGTTACTTCTCACGATCCAAGAATGGAGATATCGGCTGAAAACCGACACTGGGGTCAGATTTATAAATTTTCAATTGATGAAATTTTGTTCAAGTTTACTGTGTCTTTTACTATTCCATGCTCACAAATTGTACAAACTTCAGCTATCAAGTTGATGTATCCATTTCCATAAGGCTGAAATCCGAGAAGTAACTCATTTTGTCAGCACACCTCACATTTAATCAAAACAGGTGAACCTATTTTGATAGTTTTTCATCTTTTGAATGATATCCCGATAAAAGTATTAAAAGAGACCTGTTTTCAGCAATTGACGAAAACTAATTTGATGTCGAAGTCGTCATAAAGGAATATGCCTGAGCCGCTGCGGCTCACCGGCACAGCAGTTCCGACACTGAGCCGCTAGGAGCGGCTTGCAGGAGACAAAGAGTTAACACCTCTCTAGCAGTTATAACTTTACTTCCCCACTCTAGCTGTGCATAGTCCTGTAAAGGAAAATTAACTGGTATACATTTTCCAACTACTCCTGAAGTTATGAGCTTCTCTCGCCCATTGTCAGATATTTGCAGAAAAACCCAGAACACACTGAAAACTGAGTGGTTAAGAGAAAGCAGCCTCCTGTAGCCAGTGTCTTTTTATATGAGGGGATCAAAGCTGCTGATGTAAAGTGTGCAGGAAGTATTAACTCACTTAAACTTTAAAAATAACAAAATGCGAAGCTCCAGACATTGCCATGTTAAGATATTGATAAAATAAACTATTTGGACAAATATGATGCAGCTTTCTTTTTCTGTGAGAGCATTCTTCTTTCTTTCTTTTGTGGCATTAAAAAAAATTCTGATAGCTTTGACAGTCTTTTTGTGGTTAAAGATTCAATATACCCCAAAACTGTCAGGCTGCAATAGCTGTGGGTAAAAAATAGCTCAAGCGAGTTAAGATAACAGCTCACCAAGTGTAATGCTGTCTGTATCGAGCATGTCTTGAAGCTCCAGAGTCAAAGCATCCAGAAAAGCACTCACAGCTGAAGATAACCGAGACGCTCTCAGTGGGAGCAATGGAGCATTGGCAAGGTTGCTGAATCAAGGAAGAGACAATAGCACTTTCATGCACACTCACCATAAAAAAATCAGTTCAACTTCAACACGCCTAAAATGACCTATTTTGATCTTACTGGTTCTAGACATCGCTTCAAACACGTAACTAAATGTAACGAAAAAAGGGAATCACAGAATGTTCACACAGAAAGATATAAATTATGCCCTATTATTTACAGACCACCATTTATTCTTCTGGTTCTTTTCTTACTATATTTTCACAATCTGAATTTGCAGAAAACCTGATGCAGCCATAACTATGTTCACCATTCCTGTGAAAAACTACTTTTAACAAACATCATTTTCACCTACTGAGTAACTAAAACCTGTGCTGTATTTTTCTTGAGTGCGCAAAAACATATGCTTACCTTTAAGGGAATAAAACCAGAAGCATCAACGACATAATACACTCACTTTGCTAGAATGCCCCAGAAGCGTGCCCCTGCTTCCATACAGGCTAGATTAGGGTCTTGAAATTGTTTATACAAATAGTATGTATCATAAGCAGTGTGGTGCAAAGGATAGTTTGCACCTTGAAACTTTTTCTGAAATAGATATAAAACAAAATATAGTTAAAGAACATTTAATCTTGCTTCAGACTTATATGCTTAAGGCACAGTTGCTGATACAAAAAAAAATTAATACATCTTCACATAGCAGTGTTCAACGTTGTCAATTGTCACTTCAGCTTGCTTACTTTGACTTGAAGTCAAGGTGTAAAATATACAGATGTCTCAATATTGGTTGGTGTCACAGTATTGCAAGCATTAAAACTATGATATGAAAGGTAACCCCTCAGCCTTTCACTTGTAGCAGAATTAGCATCTAATAATGATTTTAACATGATTTTAAGATGAATGCTTTTAAGGTAGGCCTAACTGTTAAGAAAAGAGTTGGCCTCTTCACTGCCTCAAAATACTAATCACGTACTGAATAGTATAAAGAGCCAGTATGTACAGAATTTGTCAAAAAGCAACTAAAGCTTTTTGGACAAGGTCATTTCAATTTCTGAAAAATTACCTTTTCATATGTAAAACTGAAGTCAGCAGACGAAATGCCAACATTTTCATGAAATGAGACATAGTCACCATCAGAACCAAAAGCATACGAAACCCTGCAAAATAAACAGAAAGATACAATCAGCCACTAGGTCTTTCAAGAATATGGAAATTATTAATCACACAATAAGTTATATAATAATGTTATTAAATTGGATGCAAGATTTTCATGTTTTGATTCTTGGTCCTCATTCTTAATTTCAGGGACGCAACTAGATCTCTATTTTCATGTCTTATAGGAAACTAATAAATGCTTATAGGCATGCGTAAGCCAGCATGGACAAGCCTTGTAGTGAGCAGCATCGACTCGAGTTGCTGAGTTGGAAAGAAATTTTTTTTCTTACTTTCAGTACAAAAGGAACACGAATGATGGATGATAGGACCAACTTCACGAGTGACAGGTTCACATGGAAACACAGGGTACACTAGTGATTAAACAACCATAAAAAGTAGCCTTCTGTAATGTCATTTAGAAAATGGAATGAGTAAAAGGCACAAAAGATAAAAATAGGAAAAATAGTTATTAACTTTCTGCAACTTGGCATTGGGTGCACTTTCTCACATGAGGTAGAAGCAGATAAGCGAAAATAAAAGCAAAAATAGATATTCATGATGGAATTTTATTTATAAATTAAAATCACCGTATATAGAATGATTAAATGGTTTCCCCACCCTGTACATTTAATCACTTTACATTGATGTAAGAAAGAACTATATGAAAGCTACATAATAGAAAAAAATCTGTTCATAACACGACTAGGTCTATCATTTGCTGCTGTCAAACTGCTTACAGAAAGTGGACTTTGCAAATGATAAACCTAGTGAAAGGCATTTTGATGAAAGAACAGAAAATAATGAGACTACATACTTTGGCTCTTGAGAGTTCCAACTTTCGTCATTCGGCCGTGCTGCCCATAAATCATACAGTGTCTTATAGTTCTCCACATGGCTTGGTACCTGAACGATAAATAAAGTATGAATTTTGAAGAAAGAAAAGAATATCAAACTTGTTGACAAGGTGGCAATTACAACAGAGCAACGTTGTTTATTAAAGTTCTTTGACATGCTAACTACAGTTACAAAAGTGATTGTTCTTGTAAGTAGCTAGCCATAGTGTGCAAATACAACGAATATTCCCAGTTCTTATTCTCTCTCTCTCTCTCTCTCTCTCTCTCTCTCTCTCTCTCTCTCTCTCTCTCTCTCTCTCTCTCTCTCTCTCTCTCTCTCTCTCTCTCTCTCTCTCCCTCCCTCTCTCTCTTTCATTCCCGCTCTCTCTTTCATTCCCGCTCTCTCTTTCATTCCCGCTCTCTCTTTCCTTCTCTCATTCCCTCTCCCTCGTTCCTCTCATCCCCCCCCCCCTCCCTTCATCTCCCTGGTAAAATGAGCAGCCCATACAGTTTTACCCAAAGCCACAACATCATGAAATCATTGTCTCTATAAGATAAGCTAATAGAATATTCTTTAAAACAACTAAAAAGAAAACTTTTCACCTTGATTTTTAAAGTACACTTCCCTAGACAAATCCATCAGTTTTTCATATAGCATAATTTTAATTTCAGCAGTATTATTAGAGAAAATCAAATCTCTAGGAAGCTCAAATAATATTTGTGATTATAAATAACATTTCTCTTCAGTGAGTGACAAGTTTGGAGACAAAGACATCAAAACACGTCATACATCGTACCCTCTTTGCTGCTGTGAATAAAGCGTCTTGCAACAATGGACTGGCTTTCACAGACAAAGTAAAGTGTCCTCCTGCTATGAGGTCTGCGTTGAGGTATGCCACTGCTCTCTCTGACAGCAGTTTCTCATTCTCCTGAAAAGATGAAGGACACTGATTAGAAAAAGTTACCACACTAGGAGAACAGTTCACCTGCAAGCTCAAATCTGAGGGAATGTGAGCAGGGTCAGAGGAAAACTTGAGCCTTTTCTCAAGTTTTTTTCCCCATCCTTGACCTTGGAGTAGACATGATCTTAGTATCTTGTACAAAGTCTTTATTCTATAATGAAAAAGAAACACTCAAAAGGCTGAGCACATATGATAGTGAACATTAAAGAATGGCCTAGTAGTCAAGAGTAGAATAACAAAACGCCGACTTTCATTGGCTAGCATTGCCAAATTAAAAACTAAAATACCGCAGCAACTATGTCTGTCTTCAAATGCTAAATGCATCTTTAAAAATAGGCATTGTATAGCTGCTTCAAAGGCAAAAGGTACTTAGTGCTTTGAGAAAAATAGATCATCAACTAAGTAATTAGACTAATAGCGGACCAATCGACCTTGAGCCGTCAACCCCTGAACCAGTCAAAGTCCCAAGTTCCGCTTTCATATTTTTCCTGGTACACTTACAATCAATGATACTTTCATTGCTCTACATAACGAATGACTTAATCCATTTGATTCTTGAGGTGTGCATCAAGGATGTCATGTATTAAATCAAAATGTCTAGGGGAAAGTGATTCAGCCAAACCAATACACCTTCCCAGGCTTTTAAAAATAATACTTTAAGATTATGGTTATTCTTGTCAATTAAGTTTTCAAAAGCCATAACGGTCATCAAAAAGGTATTGTGTAATACAATCAAACTGTTGCTCCTTCGTGGTAAAAATTAAAAAGAAAGCAATATTTTTGGGGATCAAAAAGAAACGTGCTACCACATCAACCCTTTCACTTGGCTGTGAATACAAGACAGTTACCAAAAATGAACTAGAGCTAGAAGCTATAGAAATGTGGGGGTTTTTTATGAGACTTCTGAGAATTTCAAAGAAGGAAAAAAAATCAAAAGGGGTTGTGCTGAAATAACAGCCTGTCTGGGATGTTCATGAATAAAAGCAATTAGGAGACAAGTACTGGGACATATGAAACGAAGTGACATAAAAGCCTGGAACATCTTCCTATCACTGGAAAAAGAGAGGCAGGGATAAACCAAGAAAAACTTATTTAGAGAACCTGAACAGATGGGTGACGGAGAAAAACCAGCATATTATATATAGTTTTTGAAAGCGTTCCAGCAAAGAAATGAATGGCAAACTATGATCACTATGCTCTATTTCAGATCTGGCACTTCACAATGATGATAATGCTTTACCTCCACCCATTCTGTTGAGCCAATAATGGCAGGTTCTTTGGCATCCCAACTGCAAAACACCAAAGTGCGTCTTGGGCGATGTCCTTGAGAAAAAAAAACAGTCATCGAGCCCTTGAATGCATTTGATGACATTGTTTGTTTTTTTCTTGTTCAACTTGGAATCAAAAGTGTAACTTACATGATATCTACATTCTTCGGGCCTTTCATTTTTTAAATGGCATAGAGTATGCCTATGTACTAAACATAAAATGTCTAAATCTTATATAACACTCCAAAATCTCACCTTGCTGTAAACAGTGTTGAGTAAGGAAAATAAAGTAAGGAAAGTTTGCCATGAAAGAAAAAAAGAAAAAAAAATTAAATATACATGTATTTTTTGGTGAGGCAGGCATATGATAATGATGAGATGATATCCCATCTACTTAACACTTTTCCTACCGCGAGCCGCAAAATACGGCTTGAGTGGCTCGCTATCTATTCCAATCCATAATGAAAAGACACAACATTCTCGGCTGATCCACGTGTCTAGCAGATATGAAAAAAAAGATAGCTATGAGAGATGATTTTTTATCATTTCAGCGCATTTTTCTGTCCCCTTTGAAGCATAAAAATGAAAAGAAAAGTGCTCCCCTGACTTCAGTATATGTCTAATATTTTCACTTCCATAATAGGTACTCATACATAACTTTCAGCATTTCTTTCCATTACTTGAGGCCACCTACCTGGGAAGTTTGAAATGCTGTTGTACTTTTTAGATGTGACCTTTCAAAGCTGGAAAATTGTTGATTTCATATGACACCTTTGATATTGCATAATCACTTTTAGAAACCCATGCTAATATAATTGGAATAAATCTTCAATATTGTATCACCTTCTGATGGATTACTTTTTAACCTTCAGTTTGATGGGCCATATGATATGGTTTGTGTGAGTTCAGTTAGGTATTTTGACATTTTCCTTTGGTGGAGTAGGGGCGTAAAAATAGGTCCGGAAAAAGCCCTGGGCCAGCGGTGGATTTTGGCCTTGTAGAAAAAGAGTTAATCATTGATACAGTGTTTCCCTCACTTAAGTAAAATTTAAGATTCAATTAAGAGAACACAATTTTTACCTGACTGTAACAACTGCCCAAACAGATGGACAATCTGAGATAAAACAGCACTTGCAGAGTGTGGGTCAACAGCTCCATAAGTCCATGAGTCGTGGTGACCACCAAGTAAGATGAACCTGTCTGTAAGCAAAGACCATTAGTGTCTCTCCCGATCAAAATCAGTCATATGAAGGAAATTAAAAAATTTACTTAACATAATGTCCAAAGACTATTGCTACTTCACTACAATTTGGAAAAAAAGGAAGTAAATACGACAATATTTGACGAAAATATGGAACTTTTAAGTATGGAAGGTGTGGAAACATGAAAAGGAGAAAACGGGCTCCGAAGTTGAGCAACATATTTTTAAGGCATCGGGGGTCTTAGAATTGAGATAGAGACTTGAAATTTGGCAGTCATCTTGGTTATGCCACAACAAGGTAACAAACAGAAGTAAAAAAAACTATTCATTCATAGAAAAGAAGCTTATTTATGGAAAAAACAAAATTTAACGAGAATGGTCTTCACGCCAAATGCAACAACGAGTACCAAAAACTAAACTTTCAAAGTAGCTGTATATGTCAAATTTATCTGCTCCATAGGAAAGGCTTGTGTCTCCTGTGAATTTTGGTACCATACTCTTACCTCTCGGTCAATTTTTAAGAAAATGGTAGCTGTTTAAATTTTATATATTATCGAATATCGCTAAATTCGCTAACTGGCAGCAACCCCATGTTTGGCAGATAATAAAAGAGTACCAAGAGCACCTAACATCTCCACATTAATTGAGTACAATCACTATATAAGATAGAAATGGAGCCTAATGTTTTTCAAGACTGAGACATCATTACAAATCAGTATTTCATTGCCTCAAACACGATGATCTGTCGTTATTTCCCCGCGCCGAGCGAGTTGGCTCTAACTGTAGTGTACTGAGTGCTCCGCGGAGGTTCGCAAAAGGATTGATGCAAAATAATTCCAAGCCGAAGACTTTATTCTAATAGAATAAGAACTGTTCTTTCTATTGGTACTTTTTTTGGTCGGTATTTTATATAATTCGTGTTAAAAATGATCTTTGAAAACTTTACGCTTTTTTAAAGGCTTTCTGTTTAAACGCCAAAGGCCAAAAATATAATCACGGGAAGACCCGTCCAAAACTCTTAAGAAGTTGTTGGCCAATGAAAAGATGGTACTTAACCATCACTCTTTCTTCAAAGCATTCGAATGCATGGGTGTCAATTTTTTAACCGGCAGATCTCGCATTCTGACCGCGAGGGACTTTGCTTTCCATTGCAATTCTCCAAATACTCAGAAAAATAAACAAATTACACATAAAATGAAAAAAAGCTTAACTTTTCAAGGCGTACAGCATTAAGTGTGTTATAGTGAAAGAGCAAATAAAAAGCGATCTGAATTACCTCGACTGCACCGAAACCACGAGCTCGGAAGTCCGCGAATCGGCTTACCTGCCGTGTTTACACTTCCTAATTATATGTTTGCAATAGCACTATTAATACATGAGCATACACACACATACACACACACACACACACACACACACACACACACACACACACATGCACTCACAAATATACACAAACACACACACATCCACAAACATACACACACACATGCACTTAGACCGCCTCCGTGACCTCTTGGTAAGGAGTCCACCTTGGGAGATCTAGAGGAAGATCAATCTTTAAAAAACCCACTAAAACAATAAAAAATGAAATTTTTAAGTCAATCGAAGTGTAAAACTGAAAGATCAGCTGCCAATAACTGAGCTAGCAGGGCACGCTTATACAGTCAACTCATGTTTATGTAAACAAGCTTGAAGTGGGCTAGGAGTTACTGTTCTTACCTCGTTTAACCAATTAGAGCCCTCATGAGTCATTCATAGTGAAGTTAAGTTGTTTATATTTCAGACCATTCATACTCGAAAAGGGGTCTAAATCTAAAAATAGGGGCGAATGAAGGACGTTGAAGCAATGTGGCATGAGGTAATGGTTCTGTAAATAATCTCACAGCTACACACCAGCAGATCAAGTGTTAGAAAAGGTTTGAGGTCCAAATACCTTTATCTTGTCACCCAAGCTCACAACAGACCACATACACACACCTTCAAAATAAATCAAAATAAAATATTTATAGTCGACTATAGTTGTTAATTTTTATCTTAAATGAAGCAGAAGACATTAAACTTTCAATAGATCCTGAAAAAAAACCCATGGAAAGTCACTTTTCAGCCTTTCGAGCCTCGTAGTGCCAAATAGCATATTGCATTTTACGACTGATTATGACTGGGGTGGACAGCTTTCATAGTGGTAAAACCCAGTATTAGGGAACAACTGAAATTCTGCAACCAAAAAAGAAGGATACCCCCCCCCCCCCCTCCCAACACCAAAACAGGATTTAAAACCTGCTGTTGATCCAATAAACGGTTTTATAAGAAATCTTAAGTATTTTGATATATCAAACAAACAAAAATCTCAATTGTCGAAAAATTCATTATCCATAAGCATGGAAATATGGACACAGAAGCAGTGTATGTGAAGCTATAACTGAAACCAGCAATCTAAAGGCAAGGACTTACCAGGCTCTATGCTGCCTTTGATGATTCCGATGACGTTATGGATTGGCCTCCTCTGTAAGATGTTGTTCACAGTCACCCTTACTTCTCTGAGGAGTGAGATTCATAGCAAAAACAAGCTTAAAAATCTACTGGCTACAAACATTGAAAATATTAAAGACATTATTGTAAGTACTACCTGAATATGTCTATCTACCTGCAGGAAGCAGTAGCATGAAATTGGATTGCTCTTTTCAACTGTTCAAAACGAATCCTATATATATATAGGTAATAAAAGTTCTAGCACTTACTTTAAAACATGATAGTTATGGACGCATTCAGTTAAAAGCTTTTTCTGGGCCAGCACCACATGAGTCCAGTTTGCAAATAACATCAACGATAAATGCTACAATGAAAAAATGCTACATTTACAATGAATTAAAATACACTTACAAAGCCGATCCATTTCCATTATCTGACACAACTCCATACTGAGGGGCGGCTGATCCAGTCAATACTCTGAGAAAGCAAAACATATTGAAGGAAATTTTATACCACTACTGAATATACGCTAGATCAAAGCACTTTAAAAATTTGCTTTGTGGTACCTAGTGTAAATAAATAATCTAAAAAGATGCTGAAATTAACTCAAAATGTAAACATATATTCCACTGATTATATCAAGTACATAAATTTCATAGTTTAGCAGCTATAATTTAAGCAAGTGAATTATGTCATTTTTGTGGGTTAATTTCAATTTGGGGATGGAAAGTGGAGAAACTTACATTTTAAAATTTGCAAATATACATGTTACTACATTTCAAAGCATCCAAATTTGCAAAAATATGAAATATCAGTAAGTCTAATAAATGTGTCATCCCTGTTATCTTGAATTTTGAATTTAGTGTACCATGCACAAATTAAGAGGAGAAAATATCATTTTTTAAATGTATACTTCAATGTCCCATTATAAAGTGATCACGGGGGCTATAATTGATATCACTGCTAAGACTTTTTAAAATTACCTAAGCTGATCAGAAGTAAACAGATTATTAGACAACCAACACTGACGTAATTTAATATCAGACAGATGTGTTCATCCTTTTAAACACCATACTTGCTCTTTCGAAGCCTGGCAATGGTATCTTCATAATAACATGAGTATGTTGCCAGTATTGATTCATTTTTCCCACACATCATGTTCCAAAATTTAGTAAATGCCTTTCATAATCTCAGTTCAAGTAATTAAAAGATAGATAATACAGGCAGCTCAACTAGAATCTTTGTACACTTACTCAAGCAAAGACACTGCATCATGGTAGCTGATTGGTTGACATGGGATCTTCGGTAGATTTCTTGTCTCTGGATTTATGTAATGAGCATATTCTGCAATAACAGACAGAAATCTGAGTACACAAAATTTCACTTGAATAAAGTTCCTATTAACTATTTCGCTTCTAAGAAATGTGCTATAATACTTCCGATATATCTATGAATCAAGACAATTCTTATCTATTTTTATATATGATAAACAATATTGAACCAGGTAAAATGATGTCCTGATAAATGAAGAATATAGAACTCAAATAAGGTTTGGATGATAACAGTTCAAATCTCTAAGTTTGCTAGGGAAGTCAGATTTATACAGCATCCAATGTTTTGTATTTGAGTTCAGAGGTCCTATCTGTTCAACAGTCTTCACTGTGTTAAAACTGGGGTGAATGCCGGCTTACATTTATCATTACTGTTCTGATATGGTTAAAAAAACACAGACAAAAATTAGACATGAGTAAAAACAACAAGAGTTTATAGCTTTAAAAGGAAAAGGATCTCAGCTCAAATAGATACCTGTTGATGGATAGTTTGGAGTGTCTGGATCTCCATATTTATCGAGGAGCATTTCTCTTCTCACTCCAGAGTCAGGCATCAGCCACGAGTCTGGGTATACTTTCTCATTTGCATTGTCTCGCCCATTTGTATCAGCCAGATCTGGGTACAGGAGTAAAGCACTGGCACCATACAATTCTGCATTTTGAACCTGTGGTCATGGTGAATTCTGCCAGTTAGTGCTCCTTGGACATTCAAAATGATCAAATAATTACTTTATATGGGTAAAGTTATCATAACATCTTCCAATGAGAGAGGGAAAGAGAGAGAGAGAGAGAGAGAGAGAGAGAGAGAGAGAGAGAGAGAGAGAGAGAGAGAGGGAGAGGGAGAGAGAGAGAGAGAGAGAGAGAGAGAGAGAGAGAGAGAGAGAGAGAGAGAGAGAGAGAGAGAGAGAGAGGAGGGGGTGGGGTGAGAGGAAAACATGAGAGCCAGGGAGAAAGGAAGAGAGAAACAGAGAAAAGAAAAAGAGGAGGAGGGAATGACATGCAGAGACAGTGAAAAGGTGAAAGACGAAGAATGACAGAGAGACAAGGAGACAAAGAGATGGTGAAAGCTATAGAGAAACAGAAAGAAACAGAAAGAGAGAAAGAATGGGGAACTGAGGTGAAGAGAGAAAATGAGAGGGAATGAAAGAGAGAGAGAGAGAGAGAGAGAGAGAGAGAGAGAGAGAGAGAGAGAGAGAGAGAGAGAGAGAGAGAGAGAGAGAGAGAGAGAGAGAGAGAGAGAAAGAGACAGAGAGAGACAGAGAAAGAGTGAAAGAGGGAAAATAAAATACAGACACTAAGAGAAAACAGACAGACAGACAGACAGACAGACAGACAGACAGACAGACAGACAGACAGACAGACAGACAGACAGACAGACAGATACAGATAGATACTGACACAATCAGTGACAAAGACAAAAAAGGGAGGGGAGAGAGAGTGACCGAGGGACATGGAAAGAGAAGAAGATTAAAAAAGAGAGATAGAAAGAGATAGATAGAAAGTAACAAAGACAAACTAATAGACAGACCCTTGGAGTGGGGAAAACAGAGGGGGCTAAGAGAGAGAAAGGAGAAAGAGAAGAGAGAGAGAGAAGAGAGAGAGAGAGAAGAGAGAGGGGGGAGAGAGAGAGAGAGAGAGGGGGAGAGAGAGACAGAGAGACAGAGAGAGAGAGAGAGAGAAGGAGGGGGGGGGCAAGAGAGAGAATGGAGAAAGAAAGAGCAAGAGATGGGAGAGAGAGAAAAAAACACCCAGAGAGCGTGGAGAGTAGAGAGTATCTGAGAAAAGCATCTGCTAAAAAAATAATACAAAGATGAAGGATCAAAGGGTAAGTTAAGTCAACAAATTTATGGTTGAAGCAGATAAGTGCCTAGAGACATAGCAGCTACTCACCTTTTGTTTAGGGGAGATCTGTCCATATTTGGCAAGGAAAATTGTTCCAGTTAGATCAAAGGTTAGATTTTGTAGCATACTCTCAATGTTCTCCGTAGTTCCATAGTTGACATGAACAATATTCCCCTAAAAGGTAAAAAAGGAAAAAAAATTACACATATTTTTTTCAAACAATATCTAGATCTATGCTAATAACAAAACGTGCAAAAATGCCTGGCTCAAAATTTAATTTGAAAAGTCACATGCTAAAACAGTTGTCCTTCTCCACACCTTTTGTAACATTAGGGTAAGCATCAAAGGTTAGCTGAAATTTGTTTTAAAAATATTTTTGCATTTGTTTCACCTTTTGTAGACAAAACAACAAATCAATGATTCCCTATCAGCGGTAATGAAAGGCTGCACACTAGAAGCTGCTTTGATGAAGTTATAAGGTACAACCTTTAAGCCTTGCTACCCTTCAAAATTATAGTCTGAAGAGAAGTGTAGTAGGTTAATATAAAGCGACAAATTACAGCAGGCACTTAAAACCTTCAGATCCTGTTTCTCAAAATTTCTAACTCACAATGAAATGTGAGGTGTGCTGACAAAAGGAGTTACTTCTCAGATTTGAGCATTATAGAAATTGATACATCAACTTGATAGGTGAAGTTTGTACAATTTGTGAGTTTGGAATAGTAAAAGACATTGTAAACTTGAACAAAATGGAATCAATTGAAAATCTATAAATCTGACCCCAGTGTCGATTTTCAGCCAATATCTCAATTCTTGGATCGTGAAAAGTAACTCATTTTGTCAGCACATCTCACAAATAATAATTTACCTGTTCCAGAAGATATCATTAAGAGATGTATATTGGTGGAATCAAACTGAGCATTTTGGGAGTAAGCAGGCTGCAAATGACTTTGCAACAAAAGAGAACTTCACAATGATTATATAAGCACTTCCTCCTAAAGTGTTTAATTTAACCATCACAGGAAATGGTAAGCATTTTCTTAAAGTGAGAAAAATCAGAAAAGCTGCTAATTTCATCTCTTCATAATAATCATGGTGGCCTTATAAAGATAAACATAAGCAGCACTATTGCAGAAAAATGTTAATTCATTAATGAATATACTAACCTCAACAATTCCAGCAGGGGAGTAGGCAGCAAAAGGCACTATTAGAGTTGTATTGTCTTCTGGACGAAGGGCTGCTTCATACAGCTGTGATGTAAACACTGGCTCACCTGTTGTCTTGTTTATCACCTCAACCTGTGAGACATAGGTAAATAAATATACAGAATAATAATGAATCTACACTTCGTTCCACAACACATGCAGGTTCTTATGATGATAATTTTATCTCTATCAGTCTGCCTGTCAGAATATCTATCTGTGTCTTTCTCTTCTCTCTCTCTTCCCCTTTCCACCCTCCCCCCTCTCTCTCTCTCCCTCTCCCTCTCCCTCCCCCCTCTCTCTCTCTCTCTCTCTCTCCCCCAATTCTTTTTCTATTTGTCTATTATATCTCATAGACAAACACAATCTCCTCAAACATCAGTAAAAGCCGGGATGAAGTGGGGGTGTCATTTATCACTTAGCAGTCACACAGTCAGCAGTACAAAATACCTCATCTGGTCACTCTGCAGGAGAGTGATTGCAACAAACTTCTAACTGGGCCTGGCGCAGGTGACCGGAAGGGATAATTTTCACTGTTGCATTATTGCGTCAAGTGACTGCAAAGTGTTAAAAAGATAGCGCACCTACCCAAATCAACTCTTGTTATTGTCCAAAATGACAAATCAAAGAAAAATTATAAGAATTCCTCCAGTGTAGAACCCTGGATGCAACAAACCATATAACACTTGCGTACAGGCCTATCAGGGTCGTTATTATGATCTCGAAACAAGTAAAACAGAAACAGTGATTTACATATCTGCTCACAACTTTGTCATACAACAGACATAGGCCTACATCAAAATGTGAAAAGTCTCACCATGTTTGGCTCTGATGCATTCGGAAGTGACAGAAGAACATTGTATGTTTTCATATGAACTTCATCCAGTCCACTTTCTGACCACAAAGATTTAATGGTCTCTGCTATTTCTGTACCAGCTTTGGTGCCTGCTAGTCGAGGCTTGGAAGAAAACATCCTAGCACAGAAAAATAATTATATTAAATATCAATGGTCATAACCAAGGTCAAATTACAGAAACAATATAAAAGGAATGTTATAAACAAAGCAGTCTGCGACTAACTGTTGTTCATGGCCAGCTTTGTCAACTAACCATAATAATAGGTAGAAAATGTATAAACTAATGTCTATTTTCCTTTCTTAAAAAGAAAAGCCCAATTAATGCCAATATGCAAGTACAGTGCTGTTATTCAGACTTTCCCTTAAAACTCGATAGCAAGAAATAAACAAGAAAAGTAACTTTTAGCATACACATCTTGCGTTTGTACAAAAGTGACACGATACGTAGGACCTACCTGAGTTTTGAATCCAAGAATTCCTTGCTCACTTTTTCAATGATGAATTCATCAGGTTCGAGGCTGTGAGAAAACAACATTTCATAATTATCTTCATGTGTTATGATAGTCTGGGAAGAAGACAGAGGACAAGACTTCAATATACAGTCAAGTTAACTTAGACATAGAGGAGGAAGAAAAGGGGGGGGGCTTCAGTTCTTACTCTTTACGGCGTGATTGCTTGTAAACAGAACATGTATCTGTTTGCATAGCTACCTCTTAAGATAGTATTTGCTGGAGGCTGCGTATTTGCCATGCAGAAAACGTTTGATGGATAGCAAGTGAAGATAAGCGGGTGCTTTTTTCCCCTTTTTTGGGGGAGGGGACGGAGGAGTGACAAAGAGAATGGTTGTGGTAGTGGTGATGGTGATGGCTATGATGAGGATGATGATGATGATGATGATGATGATGATGATGATGATGATGATGATGATGATGATGATGATGATGATGATGATTCACCGTTTGTTCGGCTTCTGACGTCCAGCTCCTTCAGCCTCTGCTTTGTGACTGAAGTATCCAATCATTATGCCTACAATGAAGAAAAGACCCCCAATGACAGCAGCAGCGACCATATAGCGCTTGGTCCCTCTTTTCCTTTTCACCAGCACCTCGTCAGCATTCATAGATTCAATCGTGTCGAAGCTAAAGAACAGAAAACAAAACAGCAGGCATTGATTTATTCTTAACATGGGGTGATCAATTATGATAATTGAAGCTTTATGACTACGTCTTTCAGCTGATTCGTTTCAGAAGCTATAACGTGGACCATTGGTGGAGTCCTGGGTGAACTCACATGGCCATTTTAAACAATTGGTCTCCAACGATAGGCATAAAGGTGAGTGCCACTGAGCATGACACTTAAAACACATGGCCACAATGTTGCGACCGACCAGCAAGGACGAGTTTATAATTTGTACGAGTTTCTTGCTTTTCTTGTGTAAGCTTTACATTTTGTAATCCATGAGGACACTGCTGTAATGATCGTTCGGTTGTGCATGCCATGAAAATAAACCTTTCCAGAAAGGTGGAACAGAACGGTTGTTTTTATTTCCTTTCCTATTCATAAAGATCAAATACGAATGGTGATTACAATGAACAAACAAACAAACAAAAAAACTGTAACAAAAAAATAGATGGTAAAGGCCCTAATAATAATAGAGGATATTCAAGACAATTTGATTCTACTTACCCACGCATCATCTTGGCCTTTTGGGAAGATTAAAAAAAAACCCGCCGCGAACTCAAACTCTCAACCTCGTATAATCGAGGATGATCAAATGCTACTTTGATGGCCCTTGCACCAATACGCCCTCAATTCTGAGACGAGCGGTCAGTCATATCTCATTCTGATCTGGTCCTCTGGTCCTCCAAAATCAGTTTCTGTGCTTCAATCGAGATTTCAGAATGAAAACACTCTCTGCGAGGAACAATTGCCTCCAACAACAATCCTGGTGCCTAGGATAAACCATTCCATTTTATCAGTGCTGGGGCACACGAGATTTTCCTGCTCAGCCTTCCAACTGATCGGAACGTCTCAGGGGATTTCTCTCTCGAAACTGCGACTGTAAAACTAAAACAAGGTCTTCAAAGCTCTTTTACCATACAATAACGCGGGGAACAGGATATTCCGCTAGAAAATGACTCATGGCTCACAGATCGAGACAGGCTGATGAGTGCTCAAACATTCCGAGCGCCGATGATGTAGTTAGGCCATATTGTCATCAAGAATCAATAATATCCTCCTTTACCTTGCTCATATCAACACATCGCCGATCTAATTACACAGCTCATTAACATTGTGCTCCTCGTGAGATTAGATATCAGGTACGTGCCATTCACTGAGTTGTGACAGAACACATCGTGCTCGGAGCTGTTAAAAAGCTCAGTACGTTGCTCACAAGAGACAGCAAATGGAGACTACGGTATAATATTATTTCTTTATTTCTAATACAGAGACTACCAAACTGGTTGACAATGACTGGTGCAGTTTTGCGTGAGACACAGAGAGGCTGTCACACCTCAGGCTGGTTGTAACGAACAAGCCAGATGTAGAGAGGAAGATCGATAGCTCCACTGTCCGCGCCGCCGCAGACTAGCAGACGACTCAGGCGACAATCTCGATAGCTTCTCTCCGCTTTCTGAGACTGAGAGCCGCCATTATGATTCCAGAAGTTTTTTTAGGATTTCTTTTTTTTTTTTTTGGCGGCGGG
>NW_004797725.1:362554-365770 GCF_000002075.1 Aplysia californica | reverse complement strand
AAAAGAGATTCCTTGAAAAATAAATCTCAACCCTACAAGAGACAATCTAAAGACAAAAACAAACAAAAAAGAAATAAACACAAAACATTCATAGCCTTATGAATTTCTTGCAGATATTGCAGTAAAATAATTGACGAAAAGGTAGCCATTGCCACGGGGAGAAGGAATGAGATTGGAATCCTGCAGTGTCAGACCAATCGTGAGCAAACTTTCTATTTTCTTCTCTTCGTCACCCCCCCCACACACACACACACCACCGCCTATGCGCGCACACGCACACACACACACACACACATACTACACAAAGGGGAGAAGGACAAAGCTGTTGGCGACGATTACAATCAGCTGTTGTGACAATCTAAAGCATTTTGGTTCTATTTTCCAACCTCTATCCACCGTTGTTTCTTGCTCAGTATCCAGCACCACCGTACCGTTTTCAATAGGAAGGAGTTATAGTTGGCTACAGCCTGTCTCACTGAGGCGGGGGAAGGAGAACGATAGCACACAACCTACACCAGAATCGACAGATTAACAAAGAAGCTGCTTCAATAATACATTTTAAAAACTAAACAAAATCTTTGAGCTAATGGAGTAGACTATAGGAATGGAATTGGGGGTGGGGTATGGAGAGTGAGAGAGGGGGGGAGGAGATGGAGAAGAAGAAGCAAAAGAGAAAGAGGGACAGATAGACAGACAGACAGACAAGCAGAGACAGAGAAGCAGAGACAGAGAGAGAGAGAGGAGTAGACAGCACACAGGACTTTTATTCAAATGAATTGTTCACACAAGTTCTCCGCCACGCTCAGGAAACCGCCAGCAGAGACTCCAGTATTATGTCATAATATTTTTTATGTGATGCTGTCCTCCAGTCTTTCTCAACCTCTGTTGTTAGTCCTCGCATGTTCCATCATTGCACATCCTTTGTTAAATTGTTATTTTGTGGGGGGGGGGGGGTTGTTGGCCAAATGATTTATAAATATATGGAACCCCAATGCCATCTCATCTTTGAATACTTCATTGGAGTTTAGAATTTGACCTTTTTACAATTTCAAAAAACATTCTTAGTCCATTTGGGAATCAAATCTGAACCCTCTGCAAGTGAGGATAAGCCAAATTTTCAAAACACCGGCAGAGCAGTAACATCCTAAGCATTTAATTCTTAGAAAACGCTTGTATTAATGGTCAATAAAGTGCTGCAAAAAAGTTGACAAAGAGAAATAAAAAATGTTAAGAACCAGAACCCTTTCCTGTTTACATTCTTCAGTATCAACGGCCTCCAATGTGTTCAACTTCAAGAGATTAATCAGCCTCCTAGTATTGTAATTCTTTTGAGCTTCTTGTAAATGAGAATAATTCTGACTTCTGTGATGCCGGCTTCGACACAATTGCCTTACTAGAAATAAAAACGAACCTTCAGTTTAATGCTTGTCATCTATTTTTATCATAGTCAAGCTTACCATTGAAGAAATCCCCAAAGAAAAAAAGTGGCGTTTTTTTGGTGTTTTTTTTTTGGGGGGGGGGGGGTTGCTGCTTTGGCTGAGTTGAATGCTAGCACTGAATTTCTTTGACCTCCGAGGTTAAACACAGGCTCTTGCATAATTTCTTTGTCCGGTTTCACCCATTTCAGCGCACTTGAACAGGATAGGATAACAGTGGACAAACAGTATTGGAAGAAAAAATTCCAGTACAATTGGATGAGAATTTTAAATTTTATTAACAATCTCAAATACAAAATTTCATATCATACATCACATCAAGTAACACATCCACACTCTACGACTCATAGTTACACTTTCCCCACATTCACTGCTATCAACGTTCATAGCAAATACTCAGCAAGCAATCATTCAACATTCAACAATAGTCGAAATATATCTAGCATCAAGCTTAATACATTCATAAAAACTCCAGGCCAGATTTTAAATAGGGATTTATTCACCCTCCCCCCCCAAAAAAAAAACCAACCAAAAAAAACGTAGTGGCTATGTGTATGGCTTCCGTACGCATAGCATCGAGGCTATGTGTATGGCCCTCCACTTCCCATAATAAGCTAGACTTTGTAGGCGGCACATAAACTATCAAACCGGACACTACAAGTGGACAAACTTAAACCCTGGAAGCGGCAGGCCCTTGAATATATATATAAAAAGCGTGAGCCGGGTACCCGGGAAGCGCGCAGGCCCTATATTTGGGGATGACCTACTTCGACTGGGAAGCACGCAGTTATAAAGGGCATAGACGCTGACTTTTTTCAAAGGAAAATTTCAGCATTCCTTACATGGAAAATGACGTAAATTACAGGTCAAAGTTATAAATAGTGATCAGTGACTTTGCAAGTTTTCTTGACCTCGTAGAGCGTCTCTTGGCCAAAGATCGTAGGCCTACATAACAAAATAGTTCACTCAGCCAAAAAGGTGTCCGCAGAAGTCTGCACATTGGTTCAGATGATGCTGCAATCTTTGTTTTGAAGCTCTCTTTCGTTTCACCAGAAGAAGAATAGGAATAGCACAGTTTGTTAGTTTCACTTTTATTATATATTTTCACACAAGTAGGGTAACTCTGATCACAAAGTCCACACTTTTTTTAATAGGGCGCCACCGAATATTGAGGACACTTTTTGAATTGGCTTAATTATAGAGGATAGAACTATCTTGTTATACACGATCTTTGTCTTGGCCAAGTTATCTATCGATAAAGTGACGCGGTCCAGCTAAGTGATTATCAAGGCCGTGAGCATACTTCTATCTAAATCTAAGGGCCGTACGTAGGGAGGGCCGTACCCATAACCACAGGCAAAAAAAGAAAGAAAAGAAAAAGAAAGAAAAAGAAGAAAAAAAATTAAAAGAGAATATAAAAATATGTTTACATATATATAAAGTTTCTAAACTCAACTGCTATGTGTCTTCTTCCATATCATCATCAGTATTCATAAACTTCTCTCGCACATCTTTGATTTTCTCATATTCAAATTCCGCCCCCACAGCACAGGACATCAGGGATTCAATGCTTCGGTCTTCTAGAGGGCCAAACCCATAGCCATTACATTTGTCGATCGCTTTGAGTAATCTCAGCATGCTCTCCTTGTTCTGGGAAAAGCAACAACAAAAAATAGAAGATGGTGAAAAAGAACACTCATACATCTGAAGGAAGATGATGTAAAAAACCCCCACATATATCTGAAAGATAGGCACAAAGATAAAACAAAGAAAGAAACAG
>NW_004797725.1:341659-360958 GCF_000002075.1 Aplysia californica | reverse complement strand
AAGGAGGAGGAAGGGGGAGGAGGAGGAGGAGGAGGAGGATGAGGAGGAGGAGAAGAAGAAAAAGAAGAAGAAAAAAACTTGCTCACCTCAACACTCAGGGGCAAGAAACTCACAAGGCTGTAGTCTTCAACTATGCCCACAAGAGCCTCATTAAGTTTTTTGTACTTGTGCAGCAGAGGATCATCCTGCAGACAAGGTCAATTACAAAGAAAATTAGAGAACAACTTCCGAGTCAGTGAACCACAGGAAACAAATATTTTAAAAAATGTAAATGATGTGAAACATACATAACAAACAGGAGCACATTTTCTTAACCTTCCCATTTAACTCTGTTATTCTTTGTTCAGCACATTTTACATATGATTTTTTTTTACTAGAGTGTAGTAACCTGTAGAATGATAAATATTCAAAATGAACAAAATAAATAATCAAGGTACCAAAAGGCATCAGAGAGTGTGAGGAATGGAGTTTATAATTCAAAGAATACACCTGGTCATTTATATTTGAGAACTTTTTCTAAACAAAAGCATTTTTCAAATATATGATTCTAAATGAGTAAAAATAAACAATTAACCAATGAGCACACATACAGTCAACAGGCAAACCTGCTTTAACAACCATCTGTCCAAGACAATCACCTGTACTAACAACCACTTCCCACTTTCATATTGTGTTTTTGCTACATAATAATGATACTGTTCAAGACTTTTTCAAAGACAACCACTTTTGTCATCAACACTGGGTGGCTGTCTTGGACAATTTCGACTGTATCAAAGAATTAAGGCATTTAAAATGATTAAATTGTAATCAAAGAGAATCTTTAACTAACCGCAGGCGCTATGAATGAAAAAGACTCAATTGTTGCAGATACGTTTTACAAAAAGTGAGACATCAAGAGTTAGTTTATATTTCCAGAACTATGTTAACTAATCATCTTCCTAGGTTAAGACATGGGATGACTAATATTCATAAAGGTTTGAAAGAAATCACCTGAAGAAGATCAAGCAAAAACTGCAGATCCAGCACATCAGTGTAGAAATCAGGATTGAATGCAAGTTTGCCATGTTTCTCAATTAGATCAACTTTTGACAACACGTTCACATGAGGCAAACTCAGCTGAAACAAAAATAACATGACATCAGTATACCAATGATAGTACATAACAAGATGGGCCACTTCTCTCTTTGAGCCAATTAAAAAAGTGTCCTCAAAATTTGGTGGCGCCCTCTTCACAAAAGCGCACTCTTTGCGAACAGAGTTACCCTACTTGAGTTTTTAAAAATCAAAGTGAAACTAGCAAGTTTTGGGATAAATTTCGGAAGAACGCTTTTTAAAAATGGTTACGCTGACAAAAAACCTCTTCCGGAGGAAAGGGTGATTGTTTTCTTCGTTTAATTTGACTTTAGAATGAAAGGCGAGAGGTCATTAAAGTATAAATAACCTAAAACTCTGCACTGAACGAACTCGAACTGCTGATGAACAGCAGTCGATCTGCGCACGCAAGGAGGTGCTATTCCTATTCTTCTTCTGGAAAAACGAAAGAGAGCTTCAAAACAGACTGCAGCGCCATCTGAAGCAAAGAGCATACTTCCTGCGGACACTTTTTAGGCTGAGTGGCCCATCTTGTCTTGTAATATCTTTGAGTATACTGCTTTCAGTACAACAACAGCAACAAAAGCAACCACCATCATAAAAACAAAGCAGCAAATACTTTCAACAAATTTTAAGTGATCTTGTTGTTCAGCGTGAAATATAATCCTCATTTCATCATCAAAATGAGAAAACTTAGCAGAGAAAAAGGGAAAGGGGGAGGGGGGGGTGCTCTCGTGGTCTAGAGGTACAGTGTTTGCCTCATTTTGCCCCCCCCCCTTTCCCCACTCCCCCCCTCCTCTTGGCTCCTGACTCTTTCCATTGCTACTCCTAGCTCTTTCTTCCTGCTGTCTTTCAGCCATACCCTTGATCTTTGGGTAGGTAAGATCGAACACCTTGCCTTCTCAAAAGAGGGCGAAAAAATCTCAGAGGTCCCCTGTGCAAATTACACATGTTAAAGATCCCTTGGTGGTCCTAAAATGAATAAGAGTAGGTTTCAGCCACCATCCCAGCAAAATTCAAAATTAATTCCTGCCAAAACTGCTGGCATGCTCATACTACCTTATGCAGTATTGAGCACCGTAATACCCTTACCAAAACTAAAGAAAAGGGAAGGGCAACCAGTGTGCAACCCTTGGGGAGAGTAACATGTATAAAGTTTAAAATGTTCACATATTTTGTCACTTCAGCTATACAAAGATTACCAGTTACAGCTCTGCTATGGTACATGAGAACATAAATAACATAAAAGAGACAATGTTTTCAAAGAGCAGTGAAAGAAATCATGTAACTTTAAAAATTGAGGAAGTATGTTACAAATTCAAGAGGATCATTTTGTATTACCTGTAACATTGTGTTCAGGGATGTCAGTAGAACAGCCACAAATTTCCCGGGATCAGTGCAGTAATGAGAGTCCACAAGGTGGACAGCAGTTAGCCGGACATCCCATGAAGTCAACTTCTCAAGAATATTCTTCACAGAGTTGTGGTGGGTGAACAGCTCTACCTGATACAGGTCAAATAAAAACACAACATATCGAAACTTCAACTAAAAGTTAATAAAGTTCAAACATCTTAGTGTGGGTGGTTAGTGGGTGCTCTGGTGCGGTTTGCTCCTTCTTTCCTATCAAACATTTATCATCCTTATATAAAATTTCTCCTCCGTTTTGTATATATACGTTACTCTCTTGTAACACATCTATTCTTCGGAACTTATATGATATTGTGTTGCAAGTGCCATACTCTTACAAAAAAAGCAAACAAAACATGTAAGTGTCAGTGCTTCCAACAGACAAAGCAGAAAAGTAGGGAAAATTATATGTGATGTTCAGGGTCCACGGACAGCATCCTGGTGGGGGGTTCAGGGAACAAAACCCCAAAAGAAATTGAAATTTTGTGTATTCAAAGAATTGAAAAAGGCATTTGGGAGCATGTCTGGAAGGATTGCCAACAACCCACAAATCCCAAATTTTCACAAGTTTGTCTCATTTTATCTGATTTCTTCATTTACACCTAAAACATATGTTCTATGGGATTTTCAGGATGTACAGATTCCCGTAAAAATATGTATGACTGAAAGCACTGTCATATGCTGCCATATGGAGTTTACATTTGTGTGCAACTGAAAACAACGGAAAAAGAGACTGTAAATAAAACCAACTACTAATTTTTATGGGGGTTTTTATTACCAAAAAAAATGCATAGAATTAAAAAGAACAACAATTTCTTTAACATACTTTTTTTCAAATTTATTCTTCAAATGCTCAAGAACACAAGGAAGATTCATGGAATCAAAGCTTGTCCATTTTGATGATGAACTCTAAAGCATTTTATTTGAAGACACCTTTCATGAGCAGTTTCCCCAGTTTCAAGGTTGATCCCACTGTATTTTAGGTCCAAGTTCCCATTCATTTAGTTTTTAAAAAACTTAACTTATCAATGGAACTGAATAAAATAGCAACATGTCGCCCATTGTGGAGACCAGCTCTTGCTTATATTTATCAGAAGGCATTTCCATTCAATTCTTCTTGCTAAACACAAATTAACTTTCACAAAGTCAGTACTTAAGGTTAACCTTGATCTATAATACAGCTTAAAGAAACAGCATTAATACACACAAAGAAACAATGAAATACATTCACCTGTCCAGGGAAGTCAAACAGCAGGTATTTGTCTTTTAACCCATCCAACTTTGCCTTTAACCAGTCAATATTTTGTTCCAAATATTCCATGCAATATACAAGCCCACCATTAGGCCCAAGACGCAGATGGGCCATCACATCCTCTAAAGACACGAGCTCCGATATGTCCACATCACATGGGTAAGGAAGGATGTCATTTGCTGGGTCCATGTTTATGACAGCAACCTCACGTTTCAAGGAAGACAGAAACTGTTGCATGCCTAGAGAAGAGGAATCATACAAAAGCTCTTTAAAAAAAACAACTAAAATCAAAACCACTGCTTGTCAGTGAAGAGGAGACCTTAATAAGCACAAAAAGACTTTAAAAGCAAAACACTTCTTTTTTTTATTAAGGTAATGTCTGTGAGTTAATTGTGTCAAAGTGAACATTTGATTACAAGGAGATGTGATTGTGATGTAGAGTAGAGGTACCAAACATTACCATGAGTGAAAACCATAGTTATATTTTGAACTTGTTTGGACTGATGAAACAATCAGCATGTGCCCACATTAAAAAAAATAGTTTATTTTCTATTATAATCAAGACATCCATCATGGTACAAGTACCAGGTTGCAGCTATGTTCACTTCCTCCCACATTCATTACTTAATGTTACATAAGTAGGTACGTTTGGGCCTAGAAGCTGAATCTTGGCCATTATCTATAATAAAATCAATAATAAAAAAAATTAAAAACCTAACAACTACAGACTTAAGCTGTGCCTAACATCTGCAAAATATGGCTAGATTTACATACACTTCAACTACTTCAAGTCAATAAATCATAACAGCTACAGAAAATGAATATAAAATTAATTTTGTAAGGTAGAATCATAACAGGAAAATTGAAACGTTTATAGAACTCAGAACAAATTCCAAAAGAAGAAAGGAAATTTTAAGTTACGAAAAAAAAAAAAGAGAAAGAGGTTCATGAAACAGACTGACAAGAATTTCAGTCCGATATGACCACACTGTGGAACCTGTGCTCTTTTTTTGTAGCCTGCAAGTGTGTAGCATTTGACTGTGTGGTCTTACGAAAGTGAGTGCTCACTTTTGCTCGTGTATGTGAGGCATAATGGTGAAATCAGGTGCTCGCCAAAATGATCAAACCAAAGAAATCTACATTTTACTGCACGTTAAGGAATTTTTATCAATTTTCTTACTTTGGGCTCAACACCTCTTATGTCCATTTAAAAACACATTCCTCCATGGATTTTCTAATAGAAAATCGTTGATCAAAGGCACAAGAATTGTAGAATTGCAGTTTCATCAGACAGTGCAGCTTTGGAAACCACTAGTTTGGTGGCCATTTTTTCAGCCCACACCTACTTTCAATTGTAAATTTTATACTTCGACTTCAATTCGAGATAGATGGGTATTTTTTAAAACCAAAAGCAAGGTAATTGAATAGGCTTTAAGATTAGACCAATTCTCCACATGCTCCAAAAACTGACAAGTGCCTGATTCCACCACGTCGTGACACATGTCATGGTGATCTACTAGTCCAACGACACATGAACATTAATTATTTAATATGTAGAGTCCCCTTCATATTGCGATAGGACTAGTGGAACATACATGGATACAGGCAAATGAAAACGTACATTTTTATGCTCACACAGCCACCTCTTTAAAAAACTAAATGAATTTAAAAAGATGTGTGATATAAAAAGCAAGAAAAAAAACAACTAAAAGGGAGACAGGGGTGTGGGTGATAGAACTGTATCTTTCAAAAGAAGCTCTGTAAAAGCCCAGAATTAAAAGGACAAACTGTTGAAGTGAAATGACAAAAACAAAAATTTCAAGATGAAAGATAATTAATTCCTTTTCAGGCAGATTTTGAGTTTCAGAACTTAGACAGTCATTGACTAATTAGCTTAGCAGAATATTTTCTTTGACAGTAGTGGCCAATTGAGTAGCATTCAGAGAGTCAGTCCTCATGCTACCACACTTAATCGTTGTAAAAATTTAAAAAGAATCAGTATCTGGTAATACTCCACACTACAGTTTCATTTTAGTTTCTTTAAATTTCGGTCTCACCATGACAGTATGTTGTTTTCCCTGCCCCTGGAGGACCAATGACTATCTGCCCAAACATCGTTTCATAAATTCAGCAGCCTGAAAAAGAAAAGATAATAAAGACGACACTTATAACATAGAATATATCAATACTCAAAGTTTAAACTGACTTTATATGGCCACTTCTATATATTCTCACCCCTGGTGAGAATAGCTCATGACCCGCTATTCTCACCCCCACCCCGGTGTGAGCATGGGCATGAGGCGATAGAATCTAGATCTATAATTGTGAGGACCCGTAGGTATCTACGTTCTGCTCTTGAGTCTTGACATTTTGTCCTTGCATCCAGTGGCGGTGGGTGGACCAAGATTTGGGTGGGGTTTAGGTTTCTCCCACTTCTTCATCACCAAAAAGCAAGCAATAAGAACAAAACAGTGATAACTTTTCTATACTCACTGCGAGCCACGGCATTTTGAGAACCTTTCAAACGAGAAGTCACCTTTGTCTTCCATCTCTTTGCTCTTAGTTAAAGTTAAGCTCTTCTGGATGGTGGGGACGAAGCTGTTTCACCTCCAAATTTCTCTAATTAGTTTTTATCTGAAGAAAAAGTTGCCTCAAAAGTGGTTTGATGTAATTAATAACTGTTAAATCTCAGCGGCACAAACACACAGCACTCCAAACACATACGTTCTATGAGGTGGATAGGGTCGTGTTGTTGCGGAAAATAGAACGCGCCTAACAAAGGCCCAATGGGCGCATAGGTATCTGTGTCACTGGGGGAAAGTGTGTCGTAAACTTTCACCCCATTGTCAGGGCTGGGAGAGCGTGAGCCCTCTGTGCAGTGTAATTTTGTAAAAGTCTTCTCTACCTTTTAACAAGAAGAGTTTCATTAAAGACGGGCGTGGGAACCGGCTTATTCTTTCTGAGCCCTAACTAATGACATTTGATTGGCTGTTAGGTTACTATAGTTGTAAGTGGTGACAACAATGATTGGATAAACGGGCAAGCCACCAAGCTGATAACTGTGTTCATTGCGTGCGATCATGACGGTTTCAACTGCTTATTATTTCGTTATTTAAGAAACTTTCAGTAACTAAGGGATAGAGTTGGGGCGGAGAGGGGGCGGGGGTGAGGGGCTCAAGCCCGTAAGCCCTTCACTACCCACCGCCACTGCTTGCATCCATAGATTACTGATCTAGAATATCTAGATATCTAGATGGATCTAGACTAGATTTCTAGTCTATTTTTTTTGTGTGTGTGTGTTTTTTTCACTGTTGTTAGCTGTTCATGATTCATGGATGATGGGGTGAAATGGCCTTCACCCAGTTCGTTGCCATAAACTAAACCTGAAACTTATCTCAACAACTTATTCTCTGTGCTGTTCTGTGAGTGTCTATAGACTGTAGTATAGGCCTACTGTTTGCTAGCACACCTGAGGGGGTTGGAATAGCGAGACACAGGGCCATAGGAGGGATTTTTTTGTGATTTAGTTGTGTATTAACTGTCCAGAGATGTCAGTGCGCCCGCAAGGGGGTGGGGGGGTTACAACAATACATTCTCATTCAATAATGTATTTACTAGAATCTAATCCGAGAGAGGAACCACACAATCTTGAGGCTTGAACTAGACGTCTAGAGGCCGATTTGCTGTGTTGACTGACTGACTGTGGTGCGTGTAATATGAAGATCTACAGTATTCTACAGTTGGCCTAGAGGCCTAGATCTAGTGTGTAGTAGTGTAGTGTGTATAGCCTACACTGTTGTTTTTTTTAAATATAAATTTGGCAAATTGCGGAGAGTTAGCTCCCCCCGCCTTACGTCTCCGTATTTAACTTTGGTCTTTGGTCATTGTTTGTGTTATTGCTCAGTCTGAAAACTTCTGAGATGAGAACTTCGGGCCACTTGGCCTACTGACTGAGAAGTCGTTGGTTGACTCGGCGGCCGGTCAGACATCGTTCAGCAGCTT
This sequence comes from Aplysia californica, assembly GCF_000002075.1. NCBI lineage: Eukaryota > Metazoa > Mollusca > Gastropoda > Aplysiida > Aplysiidae > Aplysia > Aplysia californica. Next base: position 353,205 of record NW_004797725.1, on the reverse strand, counting down.
GTCTTGTATTTGAATAGAGATGTGAAGAGAGTGCGCAGATAGCCTAGGCCTAGATCTAAGTGTTTCAAAGTGCTTACAAAAAAAAAAAAAAGAAGGTTAATCCACCCCTAGATCTAGTTACCGCAATGGAATAATGTGCTTTGCTGTTTTCCTTTCTTTTATGCTGTTTTTACTTGGCTTATTGTGGGCAATGACTTCAATTTATTCAGGATTCAAACCTGGTGAGTGCCTTCTTGTCTGATACTGACTCTGCTGATCTGAATTTGGAACGTTCATTATCATCTTAGAATTTAAATTGAATATAATAATTTGATACGGATCTAGAAAATCTAGTCTTCAGAGTGTAGTTAAACTACGATTCTGGTAGTTAAATCTAGTACGAATTGCGACTGACATTGTCAATGTGTAACGACACTCTGCAGTCTGCAGTTAGTGCAGTCCCATCATCAATTATTTTTGCAACTTTGTGCAGACTAGGCTACTGTGACCTATAAAATGATGATTTTACTAATAAAAATTGATATCAAGCAATTAGTACTCGAACTCGCAATGGTCAAGTCTCTGTAGCTGTTCGAGCCTAAATAGTAAAACAGCCCATACACGATCAATTATTGTGCCGTCCTGGTTGCACAATAAATTGACAGTTTTTAGGTTACCCACACGGTACACAGCTCAATATAAAATTGACGATTTAATTGCTCAAACCAGGCTCATTTTGGACATTTTGGTTAGATTGCAACCCACTGAGACAGGATGGGGGATTTTGACCCAGCTGGCAGTTCTTGCTCTTGCTGCAGAAAACGAAGATGATTTCCCAAAAAGGAAACGTGCGGAATAGTCAAAAGAATGGTTTCTGCAGTGTTCAAAGTTTGAATACACACAAAAATTATTACTACGTGAACTCAAACATATATGAGCCTCAGGATTTTCAAAACTTCAAAACTTTCTGCATGGATGTCCGGTCCTACAATTAAATGAGCTGTTGCAAATGGTTGAGCCCCTGATCAGAAAGCAAACTACCGATACGTGAGCCCCTCCTACGGAGCATTACACTGCATTACTTGGCCACAGGAAATACTTTTGAGGATCTGAAGTTCGTAATGTGCTATTGCACCTCCGAAACCAGAGAACTCGTCACTCGGTGAATTCAACATAGCTGAAAAATGTGTGGCAAGTTCACCGGAAAAAAAAAAGTATCCAAATAACAGTGGACTCGTCACACCACTTAGACCAGTCATCTTAAGAATTATACCATTTTAGATTTGTTATTGCTTACATTATAGATCATTTTTAACTGGTTTTATATTGCACCCCAAAATGTGTCCGTTATCTTTTTAACATGTTGAAACAGAAAGGTTAACATGTGTAGATTTTGATTGAATTAACTCTGGTTTTTGCTTTTTTAAAATATTAATTATTAAATTAAAGGTTGACATGTGTTGGTTTGCCTGCCAATCCATGGTGAACTCGCCACACGTTTTTCACAAGTTCGAGTACATGACGAGATCACTGGAGGTATATGTGTACTACTTCACCGTGTGGTGAGTTAACTGGAAGTCTGCGCCACAAACCATCAGCAAAATTATGAAACCTGTGAAGCCATCATCAGCTGCGTACATTGATTTCATTGAATACCTCAAAGTTGGTTCATAAATCTGGTCCGTCCCTGCACCAGATATTTTGAGTCAAGCACTTTTTTAAATTCTTTGCGTTTGTTCTGGGCATTGATCTTCTCTCGTTTAGTTTTGGTACTTTTCCTGGAATTTTTCAATCAATACGCCAGCTGTTTCTCTTTTTGTCTGTTGCTGTTATCGTCACACTTTACTTTCCATAGGGTTCAGAAACCATTTAAAGAGTTGAAATTCGTGATGTAAAAAAGAATAATCTCCCATCTTTATGTTCCTTTCGTTTTTCTTTCCTCTCGTCTCCCACATCCTTTTTTTAAAATTTGCTTTTTTCTCTGATTTTGTCTTTTTAAGGTTTGTCATGGTGTTTCATCCTGTGCAATCGAGTACAATGATTTTTGTTAACTAATTATGTTATTCTCCTCTTTGTATTTCAGATTTCAGGTCTCCTTCTGCACTGCACTGGGCCGTGGGCATCATAGCCCCACTTATTATTGCACTGTATGGCCTGAGAAAAAAGAGTCTTGATCGTTCTGGTGCTGCTGCTGGTAAGTGAGGCTGAACATTTGCTAGAAAGAAGGTATTGGTGGACATGGACCGTGGTTAGAAACCCTTAGTTGTTCCTCTAAGAAGAGAGGAAAAATAGTGGGGGGAGACGAACTCCTGGGCAGCTGTCATTTTTTGGTTATCTGCATTTCATTATAATGCAATAAAATTTCCTTCAGGATAACATTACACAAGTCAGTTCCTTAGGTAAGATGCAGAGTATTGAGTTCCTGCATGCTGAGAGAGAGAGAGAGAAGGGTGTAAATTAAAAAGATTTCTTTTAAGTCAATCTCATTGTGGTATTAAGATCACTCTATCATGTTTTTACCAAAGCAGTGACTCACTCTAATTAACGTAGTTTAAGTTATTTATCAATGAGAGGATGATCAGGTTTCCTAGTGGATTGAGTAAAGTTTACTGAGAAGAAATGTTCATTATGTTCATTGCTTTTTTCTCTTCTACTTTCTATTTTCAGGCCTTATTGTTGGATTTCTCCTCTCTGTGAGCAGTTTTAATTTCATGGCTTCACTTCTGTCATTCTTCATCTTTGCATCAAAAGCGACAAAGTTTAGATCGTCAAAAAAGAAAAAGCTGGAAGCTGAGTTCAAGGAAGGTAAGTGGAACTTGTACAGAAAATTATAAGTTGTTTCTGTAGGAAATATCATGCCGTTCAATATAGAAGTGTAATCATGTTTCACTACTTAACATTATAATGGCATATGACATAGAAATGCTCATGTGATATACATATCACATCGAATAAATCATTAATGTAACAAGAGAGGTTTAAATTTCTCACAAAATGGATCACTTTACATTTCAAATGAATTTCCACTGACGGAATGTCCATTAATCATTTGACTTGGATCACAACACTTGTTTGGCTAGTCAAAAACATTACCTTGCAATGTGGTTACTTACAGGACCCACAGCAATATGTGTCACAACGCAGTGGAATCAGGCGCTTGTCAATTTTGGGACATATGGAGCTATTGGTATTGCACAGCGGTTATGGAGCGCCCATTTAGTTTCGGCTGGCGCGAGGCAAGCAAGCCCTCGCTTCCCCAGGTCACGGGGTCATTTACCTGCGCCGCCGGGGATTTCCCTAATCAGCCGAACACCGGCAGCGCTCTTGTATTTTTTGCAAAGTTTACCAGCACAGTGAGCCAAAGCTAATGTAAGATGCATATTTTGATAAAGACCACGTAAATATTCAACATATTAAGGAAGAAAATGAAGAAATCGGAAGAACATGGTACATTACACTTAGAAGCTGTGAAGTTCTCAAAAAGGGGTTTCTGTATAAAGACATATATCATGTGATGCATGACTGAATATGTGGTATTCTCTCTAAAGTGATTGGCTTTCCATGTGCAATTACTGTGTGGATATCTTTGAAGGTGTCTTTTACGTGAACAAATTTCTCTCTCAGAACAATTAATGCAGTGTCTATTATGCTTTGATTTCGTGTACATGCAACTGTTCCTTTTGCTAAAAATGATGCTAGCTGTCTGTACACATGGGCTGTGATGAATTTATGGCAGTGGCTTCCTATAAATGAACGGCTGTTGTAGGCCTGTGGTGTGATGTTGTGTTGTTTGAGGATGTTATCAAATTCAGAGCAGGCAGGACTTGACCTTGGAATAAGCTCCTCAAACTCTAACTCTGACAGCTGATCATGTACACTAGAACCCTTCCTCTCAAATCTCTCTGCTTCTCGTGGATTATCCGACAAAATCTGACAGCCCTGTAACAATTGAATGTCCTCCTCGTTTTTTTCCAGCCCTCTTTCATTTTTTGCCGTAGATATGCACATTTTGTCCTATTCCAGGCGTGCAATTCTCCATAGATTGATGGACCAGCTGTACATGTATATCATGTGCAGCCTCCTCAAGAAGGCGATGATGTTTGAGCACAATGCCCACCATGTGATCATGTTGAGTGTGGCACTCCATGACAAAAATATTGTTCAAAATGACAACGAAAATCAGATGTAGAGGCAAGAAAACTAAAAACAGCAAGAATGAATGTTCAGAGTGGTGGGTTGGTATTTTTTCAAAATCACAGAAAATCATAGAATAACTTCGTGCATTTGAAACTTGCACATGTAAATGAAAATTGTCACCACAATTGATACATGAATTTCTGTTTAAATCGTTGGGGGCCGGATTGAAATATCTAAATCCAAACTGAAAAAGTTCTAAACATTGAAGATGCCAGTTTGAAAATCACAGACTTACTTAAATCCCTTGTAAAACTGATATAATCGGACTTACAAGAAAACAAGTTATACCGGCCTACAGGTCAAACATAGCACGTTACAATGAAATCTTAATCGGCCTTGTAGCATTTATAGTTTCAGAGTTAGGAGGCTTTCAATTCGCACTAAAACGCCATATTTACTACTGCCCCGGCACAGGAGGAGTGGCGCTGCGGTCACCCCAATTAACCCCTCTGACAAGTGATTTATGACTTCGCGCTGGGCTGTCGGGCGGGGCGGGCAGGGTGGTGAGGATGGTCGGGGAGGAACCGGGGAAGGAAAACTAAGTGAGCGGTCTGGACGGTATTTTATCCGCTGTGATTGTCTTGAAGCCTGTCCATTTGCCTTGCTTTTGATGAAAAAAAAATATCGATTTATCTTGGATACAAGTCAAGATAATGGCTTTTGAAGGAGGTGGGGGTCGCCTGGTTTCCCAGAGCTAGGATTAGTGAGAAAATGGCTGCCAAAGTTGAGTTATTTCCTTAGTTTGAGAGTCCATGAAAACTGAAAATGTATATCTTTTATGCCTTTAATCAACGCATTTCCAGTAAAATCCTAACAGAAATGTATTCTTAAAAGGCATGAAAGGCGTTGAGCCAAAAAACAAAAATTGGATAAAAATTACCAAACCTGCTGAAAAATGCCAGTTTCTTGACTTTCATTATTTCGACAAATGTCTGATTTCACCAAGCTGCCTCACCTCATATGAGATTAATAACTAACTTAAATTTTATTACAGTAGTCTCTGCCTAAGATCCTGGTGCTCGGGAGCAAGGAAATGCGGTATCTTAGGCGAACCGGGATCTTAACCGACGAACCCAGGGAAGAACCTATGGTGACACATGCTAAGGCTCGCAATAGGTACAATGGTCTCCCTCCACTCTAAAATGAACTGACATGACTGCTTGGTGGGTTTATGACGTATGCGAGCAAAGAGTGGTTAACCTTGGTGAACTATCACAGTGCATAGTGGGATGAGGCGTGCCATTGTCACTTATCCTATCATGAGTCTCAAGATCTACGCGTATCCAGTTGCCCCTCCCCCTTACCTGTCGAAAATTTATAGTATTCCATCTCTGACCGAGACACAGACAGACACACAGACAGACAGAGACACATATTCATACATACGCACATACTCCCCCCCCCAAACAGCCTTTGTCGTTACACACCATTATGTTGTGAACACACCAATTAAAATTCAGTCTGTCTCACAAATTCGGGGGTAGAGACAACTTCTGCAATGGTCGGGGAAGAGTTCACAGTTCGATGTGATCCCACCTGGAACGAACGTGTAAGCCCTACCCACCCAGCGAGTGATGTAAGTTTAGGGGGAGAGCTCAGGTGTGAGTGCGATGCGTGGGGAAAACAAACGCGTCGGTCAGTTCATACCCCGGTGTGATCTCGTCGGGGGCAAACATTGTATCGCTTCATCGAGTTTTACAACGTGTATGTGATCAAATTCACGATAGTGGCTGATCTTTGACGCGACGGACAGTTTATTGATCTCAACTTTTCACTCTTGCTTGATCGGCTGTGCCCGCCCGGGTTTTTGTTCCGTAAATTATGATCTGAAATGTGGGATCTTAGCCGAAGGTAGACTTTCAGAGTGAATCAGAGTGGGATCTTAGGGGTGACTTTTGTATAGTAAAAATTCTGTTTTCTTAAAACAGCGGGATCATAAGCGAGCCGGGATCGTAAGCGGTGGGATCTTAGGCGGAGACTACTGTATATGTAGCTGTATGTCTGCTTCCAATGGTTTTGTGGCTATGGATTTTGCAGAAATATTACAATGCTAGTATATGATGGAAAAAGATGATTTTAGAATGTTATGATACCTTCTATTACAGGTGGGCAAAGAAACTGGATTCAAGTCATCTGTAATGGTGGCCCAGCTGCGTTGTTAGCCATTTTTTATATGTGGGAGGTGAGTTTTGCTCAATGTTTTCTTTGTAGGGATTTTAAAAATCAAAGTTTGATACCCTTTGGACAAAAAGTATGTCACCATGGAGGCGCAGCATTTAGTCGTCATTAGAGTGCCTAAGTTAAGAAGAAAACTACTTCAGGAACGATACAAGAAAAGTTTGAACCTCATTTTGAATGTGAACCTCAAATTTTCCAAATCTACTCTTTTCATGCTACCATTCTTATTGTATTTCAACAATGAAGACTTTGATTAATGAAAGTAACCCTTCACTCAAGTCGAAGACATATTTTCAAAATGTGTTTGTTTTGGTAAGTATTTATCAGGGCTCGCGATTGAAAAGGTCATATGGGGGGGGGGCTCTCGTGGCCTAGAGGTTAAGGTGTTCGCCTCTCATTCAAAGGTCTCGGGTTTGAATCCAGGTGGCGACAGAAACATTTTCTTCTCTGTAATGGTCTCCTTTCACCTCCTTTCCTGCTCTCTAGCAATGTTCTGTCGTCTGCTTTCGTCTCCACTTTCTGCCCTCACCCCATCACCTCCTTTGCCCCCTCCCTTGGGTTCCTGACTCTTTCTGCAGCCTTTCTACTGCAACTCGCTGGCTGCTTACAGCTTTCTTTCAGCCCCACCCCTGATCTTCGTGGGTGGTTGGCGGGTTTTCTGGTGGGGTTTGCTTCTTCTTTTTTATCAAACACCTATCGTCCTTATCTCCCCTCCTTCTTTTTTATGTTTGTTACTCTCTTGTAACACCTCTAATCTTGTGGCGCTCATATGACTTTATGCAGTTGCGAGCGCCGTAAAACCTCTACTAAAACTTAAACCTCTGATCTTCTGGAAGGAAAGATCTACACCTAGCCTTCTCGGACAAGGGCGAAAAATCTGGGAGGTCCAGTGTGCAAGCTGCGCACTTTAATGATCCCTTGGTGGTCTAAAGTAGAGTAGGCTTCGGCTGCCACCCGGGCAAAATTCAAAATTTCCTACCAACTGAAAATGTTTAATGTGTCCCGCGCGCTCATATGACCTCATGCAGTAGCGAGTGCCGTAACACACTTAGAAGGAAAAAAAAAAAGGTCATATGAAGGCTAGGTGTTCAAGCTTACCTACCCAAAGATCAGGGGTGAGGCTGAAAGACAGCAGTAAGAAGGAGCCAAGAATTAGCTGTAGAAAGAGTCAGGAGCCCGGGGAGGAGGGGGGGGGGGGGCAAAAAGTGGAGATGAAAGCAGATGACAGAACATGATGAGAGCAGGAAGGGAGGTGAAAAGAGAATATCTTTATAGAGAAGAAAATTTTCTGTCAGCATCAGCTTTCAAACCCAATACCTATTGAATGAGAAATGAACACTGTACCTCTAGACCACGAGAGTCCCCCTCAAAATATGTAAGAATATAAAAGTATACAGTAGAAACTTGTTACGGATATGATAAATAACTATCACAAACAAAAAGGAAGAGACAGACCTGTGTGAAATATCGAGAAATAAAAAGTACAACTAAAACATTTCAAGGCTTAAAAAAAAACCCCAAAAAACTCAGTAACTTTGGTGAGAACTCATATCCAGATTGGTCTTCTTGGTAGAGCTGTTGTTATTGTATGTCAATTCGCGCATGCCCCTAGAGAAACCTTTGTTCTACAGATTGGTTCTGTATTTGGAAACTGCTCCACTACAAGTGACGCTCAGCGTCATGAAACATTCTCTCAGCCAGCTTCATTGTTGTTGGGGTAACTTTGAGTAGGTACACTAGGTGGGGATGATTTAGAGATGAAGGAATTTAGAATTTATCTCTCGTTTTGATTCTGTCTCTCTATTTTGCTATTGTCGAGCTGCAAATGGCAATTATCATATCTTTGTTTTTCTGTTTCACCCTAAACTTACAAGTGAATCACAGTAAATATTTTTGCCAGTGTTTTTTTTTTTTTGTGCCTTAAAAAGGTTGATTGATTACATGCTGGCAATTTATTAAAAATTTTCATGGTTATTTGTTCTGTCTCTCAGGTTGGGTGTGTGAACCTGCCCTTCAATTTTTTGTCCACTTACTCAGCTTCTTGGTATAGCGTGGCAGTTATGTCCGCAATTGCATGTGCCTCCGGAGACACTTTTGCTTCAGAGATTGGCACTGTAGTAGGAAATCTAGACCCTGTGCACATCATTACGCTTAGACGTGTCCCTCGAGGTAGGCAAATATTTGATCTATAATATAACTTTTATTGTTTGTTCTTCACTGTTTTGTTTGTCGGACAGATAATGCCATTTTGATGGCTTAGGGATGTTTGCGTGGTTAATATGTGCTGACTACTTCTCAAAAGTAAGCAGTGGGCATAGTGTTCATGGTAACTAGTAATATTGTGTATGCAGTGCATGGATGTATTTATTGTACATTTCTGTGGTCATACATTTTGTCAATAGGTCCATGTCTTAATTTACCAAATAAAGTGCATTTTGCTGCCCTTTTTTCCTTCACTTTTGTGCATTTGTATCAATGCAGAAAAGAAATACGCCATCTGGAAAGTACAGACTTATAAAATTATTTTTAAAATAATGCTGCAGTATTGCAGGGAACAAGAAGTGGAAGCTTAATTTAATAACATATTTTAAGAAGTATGCCGCCATTGGTCTGTTACTTGATTTTTTGCATATTGCTACATGCTAAAGATCAAGCAAAACATGAGTTCACCAAGATGTTACTTTTTTTTTTAGGGGGGGGGGGGGGGGGGGGGGGTTAGACTTTGAAGTTTTTATTTAGTATTTGTTCTTACTTTTATTTCAAGCCTATTTTATATTTTTATCTTCATTTGATTGTTACTATCATACTTGTAACCAGTTTCTACCATGTAGTTTAAAATCTTTCAAATTCTGAAAACATGTGGTCAACTTTCATAGTGCTTTACAGAGAGTGCTTGGCATAGAGAATAAAGAAAAGCCTCTACTATCATGCTTTGTAGATAAGTTCTCTACCCACTTTTTTCTCTTTCTTAATTTTGCATATTCTATACAGTTCTATTCTGTTTAGCTTTTGGTATCAAATGTGAAATTGTTTGTTAAAAGATTGAAAATTGCATCTTTCATATTATGATTAAATGTCATAGCTGAGTAGAAAGATCTGTCACTGAAGACAAAGTAGGGGAAGAAGAAGCTAAAATAGAAGATTGAACAGGAGAAAATATCATAGTACATCTCGTAGCTGGAAGATGTTTAGTTATCTAAGAGCTCTAAGAATATTTTGTACGATTTTGAAACTGAATGAATTGCATGCTGCTTATTTAAAGTTTCAGATGTTTTCGTGAATTTGTGTACCCAGTATATCTTTTGACAAAGTAAGCTTCACATTCAAAAAGTGAATTTGCAGCTCAAGTGCATCTCCAGATATTTTACACCCGATTTGCTTTGTACCTCTGAAGCAGATCCAACTCAATTTTTTGTGTGTACGATAGAGGACTAGTTTCGTGAAGTCATCAAATAGAAAATGGAAAAGAAGAGTTCTGAGGTCTACTCTCATATCTTGACAAAGCTCACTGTTCATGATGAAAATTTAGTGCTCCATCCTTCATGAAGCTAATGTTAAGTGATGGTTGATAAAAAATTTTCAACTGGAGTGTCTCTCAATTATCAAAAATTTGAATGTCAACAGGGAGCACTTTTACTGTGAGAGTAGCTATCAACTGTTGAGAAACAGTTGTCAGCTTTGGGGTGAGGCATTGCTTGACAAGTGCGTCAGTGTATTAAAAAAATAATTTTTTTAAAATCCAAATATTAGTATAGTAACCGTCCGTGTTATTTTCAGGAACAAACGGTGGAGTATCACTGGTGGGCACACTGAGCAGCATGTTTGGAGGGGCCGTTGTTGGAATACCTTGTTATTTTACTGTCCTCTTAACATCACAATGGACTGTCTTAAAAGACTCCCCACCCCAGTGGCCCATTCTGCTGTATGCTGTTCTAGCAGGATTGATGGGCTCTCTCATTGATTCCATTCTAGGTGCTACCTTGCAATTTTCAGGTAGGAGTGCATTTTAAAAAACATTTTGTATTGTAGTCTTTGCACTGAGCTGGAAAACAATGAGGCATAAAGTTTCTGTAAAACTTAATTTATTTTCTGAAATATGTAATATAACTTCAGCACATGATTGCAGTTGAACTCCTTAGGTTTAGCTTAATTAGATATTTTACCCACAAACAGTTGTAAAATGTAACAGTTCACAGATTGTTTTGGTCAGGATTTTTTTAGCTTTTACAATCATGAGTAACCTTCCACCATTTTTCCTTTTAAAAAAGTTTCTGATATACAGAGGATACAACACTGAATATATTTGTGCCTGTGAAAAGGGGGGCCCATATGTCGTTAAAGTCAATTTCGAGGGAGAGGCCTATAAAGATGTAAAAGTGATCACATGTCAAAAATGCAATTATATCAGAAAATCAAAGTTGAACTATTCCACTATTACATTCCTAAAGGTGTTAGCAAAAATCTATTTGGTACAAGGTTTAAAGATTGGTTTATTTAAGGGTTGTCTCAAGAGAAAATTTGTAGATTGAATATACTCCTGTAGTAACTTAGAAAGATATTAGGGTGCCAGATTGTTTAAACACTTTTATTGCATATTACCACAACTTTGTAATAAGTACAGGATTTAATCATGACTTCTTATTTCACATTTCAGGAAGGCACAAGACATTGGGCTGTATTGTGGAAAGTAAAGGGCCCAACATTGAACACATAAGTGGTTTTGAAATATTAGATAATCATTCGGTAAATCTTCTAGCATCACTTCTGACTGGGATTATTATGCCATATATTGCAGCAGAAACATGGAATTGGTTTGTCTGAAATGTCTCTGTTTATATGACTTAGTAGTAAATCTTGTACAGCAATATTACTATTATTACTTTGAAATCTGAACGCTGTCAGAGTGTGAACTTTGCAATCTTTGTATAAGCCCGAAAGCAAAAATGTAAGAAGAAAGAGGTGAAAGTGACAATTGTGGGTGAGCATGCACTGAGGATATCAGTTTTTAATATATATTGTGTGTTCTTGTCATTAAAGAAACTACTGGTAGTGTGCCCGTGGTGTATTTTTAAGCTGGACCTAATTTTGTGTATTCAAATGTTCTGTGTTTAAAAAAGCAATGCTCTGGTTTGTCTGGTTTGTAGACCTCAATGCTCTAAAGAGAGAGATGGAGGATGAGTTGTTGGGGGGGG
>NW_004797725.1:321189-341559 GCF_000002075.1 Aplysia californica | reverse complement strand
GGGGGGGGTTGTTTGTTTTCTTTTTGGGCAAAAGAAAACTACTGACACTCTAGTGGTCAACCACAATGCTGAGATGGAAGCAAGACAGCTGACACGAATGATACATTGAAAGTTAAAAAGATTCTACAAATCAGTGGTAGCCTCATATTGTCTTTGTGGTAAGAAGCATATATATTTCTATTACTTTCCTGAAACAATTAATAGGTGTTCTAGTGCTCAGTATGATAAAGGATAAAGGTGTATTGTGTTCAAGAAATTATAATGATGTTTTTGTTTAAATCAAGGGTATGGGCTTTTTAGATGTAGGTTTATGAGTTATTTCAGTTTGTTTTTGGTCCCTTTTAGAGAGTTATGTCCTTTTGAAAAGAAATACTGTATTTCAGTTAAAAGCGTGTATCTTTATTTGATGACCATGGTGCCTGAACTGGCAAACATTTTTTATGGTGGTGCTGGGCCCTGATATACAAAGGTTAACTCACTCAGCCCTGGGGCCAAGGACCCGATCTACTGGCTGTGCCTAGTGGTTTCAGGTGTTTTTGAAAAAATCGGTAAAAATACTAAATCAAATTCAATCGCCATAATATTTCACACACAATTTGTTTAGGTATTACATGGACTATTGCTGTTAACAGAATTTGAAAATATTAGATAGTCTATGAGAACAAGACTCATTCTCATTTCCTACTTCGTTACCATGCAAAGTTATTTTCAATTGTAGGTCAAGAAAGCAACTTTTGCCCTTGTAATAATCCATTTCTCGTGAAGAAATGGCCAGGGGTCACTTATAAAGCATATATGTATGATCTTCTTTGATATGTATTAACGTTATTAACAGTAGAAATTTCCTTCTCGATACTGTCGGGCTCGGTGCAGAAGTGCGCAACCAGACTATCTCGGGCTCAGGGCTGATTGAGTTAATTTTCAAACTTTCAATTCTCAATAGTGGAAGTTAAGTCAGGGTTCAAGTGTGGAAACTTCACTTCATCCATCTCACTCCCATACACAATACTGTCTCCGTCCTTGGCCAAGCCCTCTACCTTTCAACAACACATAATGCACAGTGTCTGTCGCAGTCCCTCATCACAATACATTGTACAGCGCACTGCACCTGTCGGTCAAAAACTTTGAAAGACATAGTTAACAGCTGGAAAATGGCTCAAGATTATTGGTATTCAGTTTAAAAATGTGATGTATTTTAATTGTAAATTAGTACACCTATTTGTAAGGTGAATTTTATTGTGCTTCAAATTGTAAAGTCAAGTCAATAACCACAGCTACAAAGTTTTGATAGAAATAGACTTCTGTTATTAATTATTAGCTTTCTTTATTTTAAAGATTTCTCTATGCCTTGTTTGTATATGTCTCAGTTTATGTGAGTGGGTCTGTGTGTGTTACAAATACACTATGCTGTCAGGTTCCAGCTTTGATTTTGATTAGAACCTAGAGAGAGAAAACATTGCTTCCATTTACAGCAGTGAGAGCTTGTGCCTTTAGCTCCTCTCTGTCCTTTAGAGTGCATGCTGTCTTATTTTTATACAAAATTGTTTATTATGAGATTGTGTATTAAAATGCTCAAAACTATCCCTTGTTCGGACCTTTCTTATCTCAAAGTGTGATTAAGAATTACTTAGTTAGTAGAGAGAATCTTGTTTTGTTCTTATTCTACCTCAACATTGCTGCAGGAATAATGAGATAGGGTAATTGTAAACAATACTAAGCTCAAACACACTGTTGTTCCTTCAGCGGAATTATGTGGGCAATATCATCTGATATGTTGTTATGTAACAGACTGGCTTTCCTGTTACATTTCAGGCATCAGATGTACAGAGACGCATGTGACTGCCTCCACACAGTAGAACCCCATTGTAATGCTCCACCAATATTCATGAATTGCTATGTCTCTTTGAAGCCCTTTTTCTGAATGAGAATTTCATGTAAAGTTCAAAGACATAATTTGAGCTTCGTTTCCTTCCTTAAATTCAACACGCATAAAATTGGGTTAGATCTATTCAATGGGGGACTGTTTGGTTTTGGTTGGTTTTGTTTGTTTGTTGTTGTTGTTTTTTGGGGGTTCTGAGGGTTAACTTGCTTGCAGAAGCCTACTGTATAAGGCTAAAATAGATCTGTTAGTGCCATCAGCTTCCAGCTTTTTTTGTTTTGTTTTGTGAACTCCAATTTTCTTAACCCTCATGCAGTCCTTTACACCCCATCTTTGCTGCTCTTATTTTGTATAGACTCTCAACCTTTTTTTGTAGGTGCTGGGCTGATGCTCTTGTTTGATTTGTTCCTTTTTCCCTGTAAGATAGGCTATCTATTATTCTTATAAACCTCTTCTTCTTTTCTTTGTATGTTTTGTTACTCTCTAGTATCATTTCTAATCCTCGACACATAAACGTCTTGTTTTTGTTGCAAGTACGGTACCGTAAAATTTTTAACTAAAACTGAAGTAAACCAACCTTTATGTTATATGAGGTTCAATGGCTGTCATTTGACTAAGTATGATGTAGATTTTTTTGTGGATATAAATGTTCTGCTGTATACCTCAGGTCCATGCAGTTCTTCACAAACAGTCTGAGTAGCAAACTTTTTTTTTCTCATAATTTCATAATTTATTAAAGTTAGAGCCTCCAGCTCAGACCCAGTTACTTTTTGGAGTGGCCCAACAAATGGAGGTTTGGGAATCAAATTTGAGTTGGGATCCAAACTTTTCTTGTCTTTCTGAGAGTATTTCCTCTCAGTTTTCAGCCAAATGTCCTGACATTGAAACCCTCAGAAATAATCCAAAAAGGGTTTTCCAAGTTACAGTTACAGAGTACTACAATTTGCCCTTTTATCTTTTATCATTTAAACTGAAGCTGTACCATGCCATTCATGGTCCCACTTTTGGGTCATTTAAGTTACAGTGAGTAGATTAAGAAGATAACACCGCATAAGATGATGCACAATGAATAATGCATACACCTTACTCTTCATCAACCAACCACAACATCATACTTAACTTCCTTCACAGTTGGGAGAGAGACATTATATCGGCATAACTTTCTTGGGCCATCAGTCTTGTTTGACAAGACCGACCTGCTACTGCTCATATTCAGTATAGACTATAGACAAGTCATTCTAATCAAATCTAAGTGGTTGCACTGTGCACTTGCAGCAGAACAACTCTTCTCTTGTGGTGGAACAGCTCTGTGCTATGATTTGTTCAGTAGTATTAACATTGGTCTATTATCTCTTGTTTTCTTTATTATCCTCTTTTCCTTCTCTACTTTTCCCTGTGGGCTAAGTGCCCTGTCTTCAGAAGGATTAGTGTCTAGAAGGGCATTAAATCATACTCAGTGGGTGGTTGGCAGGTGCTCTGGTGTGGTTTGCTTCTTCTTTCCTATCAAACATCTATAATCTTTATCTCCCCTCCTTCTTTTTTGTGTTTGTTACTGTCTTGTAACACCTCTGATCTTTGGCACTTATATGACCTTATTGCTTTACAAGAGCTGTAAAGCACTTACTAAAACAAACAAATTTTAATCATACTCAACAAAACAAAACAGTTCCTCAGTCAGGCTTCAATAGGCTTCCATTGTCTCCAAACACTCTCAGGGAAAACTGTCTACTGTGAAAATAATGGTTCCTGTTTAAGTGATTTAACAAACGTGGAAAGTTTTTGTCTTGTTTGCTTCGACTAGATAACAAAAAGCACTGAAATGAGTTACTTCATTTTGGTTTACCTGTATTCTCACTATGTAACAGAAAGACAAGACAAGATAATGTTAATGGCATATGACCAGTCCAAAAAAGAAAGTTTTTAGACCAAATTCTTTTCTTCAGTTTTCATGGGTTCATTTGCTTTTGGCTTTATTAACTTGACAATCATTGAATTTTTTCACACGTGCTACTTAATCACAAGGAAAAGAGGTCAATTTTTTATCTGCTGAATTCCACAATGATTTAAATATGCTTGGTACTGGTAGTAAGAAATCCAAGTTTTTCTCTATAGCGGACTGTGACCCTCTGCTTGCCCTTCTGGTTCAAGGACATAAAATAAGCCTTGTAGCCTTTAGTAAAACTTCAACTACAAAGCATTCAAGTGTATTCATCTTCAGCTATACTAAGACTAAGATCTATCACTTTTGAGACTGCACAACATTTAAAAAACTGACTCTCAAATAAAAAAAAGATGTTTTATTTTTGCTATACTGATTTCTCAGATCTGGGAAATGATTGCCAACAGCTATAATAAAACAGAAATAAAAATCCAACACAATTGTCACATTATTTTTATGACACAACACCAGAAAAGAGAGAAAATAGTTATATATATACACAAGAAATTGCAAAATGGGATATAAAAGGAGACAGTAAAGTCATTATTTTAGATAAAGATTGCAACAACGCATCCAAGATAGTTTAAGTTTTTGTTAAAAATGGCACAAACTCTAAAGCTATGCACATAATAATAATACTGATGAAAGGCAATTATGTTTGGACTGTATTTCATTACTCCTTTAGATTAATAAAC
The DNA here is from genome assembly GCF_000002075.1 of Aplysia californica. Taxonomy (NCBI): domain Eukaryota; kingdom Metazoa; phylum Mollusca; class Gastropoda; order Aplysiida; family Aplysiidae; genus Aplysia; species Aplysia californica. The sequence continues at coordinate 337,046 of NW_004797725.1, read as the reverse complement.
CCTTGCTGACTGATAGGTAGAGGTTTTTCTTCTTTTCCATTCTTCGCTTGCTACATAGAAATAATGTACATTCACCAATTCGAAAACTAAAGGCGCATAGAACGAAAAAGGAAAAAGCTACAAAACACATATCATCAAGATGGAAGTTTAGTTTTGGCCACATACATCTCAGCTATGACAATACCATTAAGCTTTACAATGTTCACCGTAATTCATAGCAAGGTTACTCTAATCAATGATCAAGGTTCCAGTACAGTATGTAAAAAAAACCAAAACATGGTATGAAGTAGATGTACATCTCTAATGTTGAAAATATGAGCACGAATTTCTAACGTGTTCAAGCTTAAAAGTCCTTTTCTTTAATATAAAAAGGCAAAGATTTTTAAAAACTTTTTATTGTTTTTTGCGTAAAATTCATTAACCTAAATTATGTCAAGCTTTGTAGTCTTTATAATGCTCGCCTTCAAACACAGAGGCAATACACTCTATATTACTGTTTTCTTTGCCAACAAATTGAAATGTTTGTACAACAGATTAACAGAATAAACATCAACCATGGCCATTTGATTATTCACCTTACTTTCTTTTCAATTAAATGATATGATGGGTTTTCATTCAGATGGCGAAATTTGTCATAATCCTCTTCATTATAAAACTTATATGCTTGGTACTGAGATCCTGGATTTTCGTGGACCCACTTGTCACTTGGGGGCACAAAATTGCCAGGCCCATCCCAGCGTCTTGTCCAAGCTTCTGTGTGAAATGGAACTAGCTGTGGATATGGAACTCCAGTGTAGTTCATAGGGTATCCTGCCATTGAGATTCCTGGGGGAAAAAAAGAAACAAGTTTTCACATTAGTTCATTACATGTACTTTCCAAAAAAATGTCCATGCAATATCTGTCTTCATGGATACATAACAATTTTTCATGACGAACAACTGGAACGACCAGGGCACTCCGTTCGCTCATTTGGTATCACTATCATGCTGAACTACAAGAATAGCCCTGATTCGCATCCAAGACTGGGTGTTCTTTAACTCAGGTTGTTTTGTGAAGTTCTCAAGGCTCTCAACCTATTTGGCTTTGTCCTATCGGAGTCGGACGTTAAGTTCAGAGGTTCCCCCTCTATAAGCTAATAATACTAATAGTGTTGATACCGGCGATTAACCCATACACTTACTTTACTAAACAGTAATCAAGAAATTTTCCTGTAACATCTAAGTCTTCGTGAAACCAACAATTTTTCATCATAAAAAACTGTATAACCAATTTTGCACTCAAAAAAATAAATCCGTTTACAATACTAGAAAATAAAGTTTTTGAACTCCCAGTGCACTTTCTAGGGAAAAAACACATAATGTATTATCTTCACAGACATTGTTCTTGATCGTTTTGGCAAAAATGTACACCTCTTATTCTTTACATTTATAAAAATCAAATGCAACATGGTTCTGTTGAGTTCAACTCAAATGTATACTTGAGTTGAAGTGCATTTTACCTCTCAGCTGCAAGTATGCAAGGGCTGAATTTATTTTTTATGTGTATATTGTCAGATTAGTAAGATGTTTCCCAGCAAAGTTTTGACATGGGTGATATTATATTGCACATAAAAATACATGTTGTAGAGCTTATCCATGCACTGTAGGACTAAACAGTGCCACGATGAAACAGTGAGGGGAGCTCAAAGTGCAGGTGTGTGTAATGTCACGACTTAATAACCGCATCCCCTCTCACCTCAAGAGCGAAGGGCATGGCACACAACAAGAAAATGAGTACGCTACTGGTACATCTAATTTTAGTCTATGTAACAGTACCACTGGAATTTATCTGGATAATTTCTCTTTCATGCGATGCTGTGAATTTGATTTGATAGGTCTGCTACATGCGTGGCATCAGCATTCAATCTTCTGAAACGAATTAAATGTGGTTTTACACTAATAGATCTTGCATCATTCACTCCATCCTACTGTAGTGTTATTCAAACTGCATTGAAAGTCAGTTTTGACGTGAGTTTCTCCACTGCTCTTTAGAAAGATGATTGGAAGAAATTTTACTGTTTTTTTAGTCTACAGCATCTGCATCGGGTAGTCTCATCTTCTTTCGATCCAGAGCAAACTTTCCATTGGAGTATGCTGCCACTATCTTCTCTCTATCCTTGATAATGGTGGGAATCGACCCTTGTGGAATGTTGAACTGACGACAAATCTCTGCCTGTGGAGCTTGCTTTTTGTCAACAGCCTGGATTATTTCGTATTGTTTTGTCAATTGAAAGGCATTTTCTCTTGCGCTTGAATTCGTTGGTGACAGTAGACACGTGTGCGTGTTGCTAGGTTTCGGGCTAGATCGAGGTCTGCAGCACACTGCAGCCCTCTCTCGCTTCACACGCTGCGTGTGCTTGCAGTGGCATTACTTGCATGGGCTTGCTCCATCACTGCGTTACTCTCTCTCGCTCTCTCTCTCCTCCCTCTCTCTCTCTCTCTCTCTCTCTTACTTTTTACACTTTGTTAACAAGCCTTTGTCCCTGCTATAACCGGTTGGGCTCCGATGGGGCCCTGTTATTGCCGATAACTTTTAATAGAGACAAAGAGTAGGAAAAATCGGGGATTTAAAAAATCCCTGTTATTACCGGGCCTGTTATATACGGTTTCCACTGTACTGAAAATTGTAAGGTAAGTACAAGTACCGGAGTATTTGTACTCCATTATAACCAGCTCTGTGTATAATTACCGGATGGATTTGGTCTGCTGTCTCTTTTCCTCTGAAAGTCTCTGTATTTATCCTCACTATCCATGTGGATGGCATCACGTCGTGTAAGTGGGGGGAGAGATCGATGGTCCTTGTAATCCATCCATGCTCTCTCCGATGGAACATAGTAAGCAGGACCTCTATAGCAGAAGGACAGACCATCGCCGCTGAGATAGGAATTCACAGGCATCGGATTCCAGTAGCCTCTATCAAACAGCCTTTGTCCTTTACTGGTGGCATATTTGCAAAAAGCCGGGCCTTTGCTTGTACTGAGGTAGCGGTCTGACATTGTGCTTCAGGACTCCCAAAGCTGGATTGATCTTATTTCAGCCTGTAGAACAAAAATAAAATAGTTATATTCTAATTGCTGCTTTACCACAAGTTCTCTAACAAGCGGTAGTTACAACCAAGGGGGCTTCATGTGCTATCGGGAAGGGCATAAGATTTTCTGCAGTAAGACTATAATAAGCAAAAAGGCTGAACTGAAGTTACCATGCACATTATATGAGAACTGAGAGATGTTAGTTAATGTACTCCGGAGTCTTAAGTGGCACTCAAGTCTTTTGATTTCTTTAAGTTCTTTTTTTTTTCATACCACTTCAAGAATTTGTGGAATTATTCGGAACAATGATAGAAATGGAATTAAGTTTTTGTTTTTATGTTATTTGAGAGAAAGAGTTTGTTTTAAAGCCAAGTTTACTTTACTTGAACTCTGAATAGAACTCTGCTGTGCTTCTACAAAGCTTGCAAAAGCGGTTTTTTTAAAAAAGCACATATTTTAAAACATTTTTTATGGTGTGCACTGATTTTTATGAAAGTATTGTTGAAGTCATCTACAGATGAGTTGATGTCATCAGGGGGGTGAAAAAGAGATGAACTCGTTCGAAGTTCAACTAAACCGTTGGAACTTGTAAAGAAGAAAAGGTGCTGGGACCCGAGAAAAAGATCTAGTGAACCGAAGATCAACTCAGACTAGTTTTCTCTTGGAAGTATCCAGACTATGTTATTCCTATGTGTGTGGGGGGGGGGGGGGGGGGGGGAAAGGGGGAAAGATTTACAAAATCACTTAGCAATCATATCTTAAGATCTTTACTTAATTTTGTCTGATTTTCATTGCTCTTTTTGTCTATGTTGCTGCTTCTTAACAAATTTCTTACCACATATGGGGATTCCCCATTCTCACAATTCATCCCCAGCTGCCCACATTCAAGGATTCCCCATTTTTTAAAAACAACTAAAAAACAGCAATAACATTTTATCACATTGATTTCCCTTACAGAAATAATGTTGGAAGAACGTATTGTAGTCTAGATCTAATACTAATATACACTTAAGTCAAACCCTTTTATGCTCGTTTGAGTGTCGGTCAGCAGGCTTTAATAATTTCAACAAGGACAAATTCATCCTAAGTAGCTAATGTGTTTAATAGAGCTGAACAATAATTTCCAGAAATTTTTCTTGAAAATCATCAGAATCATTGCTACTTTCTATAGCTCTAAAGTAGCAATGATTCTGGTGATTTTCAATAAAAAATTTCGGCTAAAGTAGCGATGATTCAAGTTATTTTCAAGAAATATTTCGGGAAATTTTTGTTCAGCAGAAAATGAGAGCCTAGGGATGAATTTAAGGCATATATATAATGATAATGTACAAAAGGTAGATCTAGACTTGTGATAGGGCCAAGATAGGGTAAAAGAAGGTGAGGTCATGTTGTCAGGAATGTTGACATACATTGAAAAGGGTTAAGATTGGAGAAGAAGAAACTATAAAGCTGTAGACGGAGGAGTTAACCTGCGGTTTTATTTTAGGCTACTCATAAATGCCACTTTTCACTAAACATTAACTCAGTTTACAAATTTTTGCAGTAAAGTTCCAAAATTTAGTTGGATGGGGGAATTTGCTTACAAATTTGCTTGGTAGGCTAGGAGAAAAAAGGTTGATAAAAGTGAAGAAAAAAAAGATAATTATTGGGCCTAGGCCTATACTATATATATATTAAAGATAATTATTGGGCCTAGGCCTATACTATATATATATATAAATATATATATATATATATATATATATATATATATATATATATATATATATATATATATATATATATATATAATATATATGGTCCTGACTGAAATTGTTAAATGCCCCCTTTTTCCTCCACAAGGGCTGAAAATTGTCCGTGCTTGGATAGCCAATCACAGGATGGTCATAATAACCTTTAATTATCAGTGTTATTAACTCAGCATGTTAACTGATTCCGTCCATTCGGCCGCTGACAGCGGCTCTGAGTTTTTCCGCTGCCTCCATTCAACCGCTTTCAGCGGCTCAACGAAATCCGAGCAGAATCCAAAAAAAAGTGCACTTTTAAACCTTGTTCCTACTCTTTAAGTTGTCGAAAGGAAGTAGAACTTGTAAACAAACAAGCCTGAACTCAATCTCTGAGCACAAGTATCGATCGAAACTCAAATTCTTGAAAAATTGTTGTTCTTTTGTCGCTATGTAGGCTAGATCTAAGGGTAAACAACAGTACGAAGCCTGGTATAATAAAAAAGGCCCTTCAAATAAAGATATTCAGCTAAATTTGTGAAATTCTTGCATAAATGTGTGCTTGGGAGATATCGCTACAATTTTGTGTTGATTTCTATGGATTACAAGAACTTGTAGAGCTGAGAAAATGGGGTATAAAGTCGAAATTTTCGAAGAGGTGTTGCACAATTTTTTTTTCTCATTCGTTTTTGTCTGACGGAAAATACAATAGAAACAGATTATTATTAGGTCATTATTGTTATTGGTATAAATTAATAGATTCAATTCCTCTGTTGATTCTCATCAGTTTTTTTTGTATGACAGTACATTATTAGACTAACTTAGAGCTTCACAGTAATGCATTAAATAGATGCATCCAGGTCTAAAACTGACCAGGGAAAAATAATTCTGCCCAGAGCCTGAAAAAATCATGGATGGTATCAGTTATTGTGGGTTTCCTTGTCAGAATAATGGCTCGTTTCCAATCAACAGGTTTGAAAATTCTTGAGGATCTTTCTAAGCAGTGCATAGGCACGTTGTACAGATTTTGAACAAATTCGGGTCAAAATTGGAATTTATCAACCTTCTCTACGGCTACGGTCTAAGTGTTGTTGTTACACAGCAAAAAAATAGGGGCTTCACTGACTGATGACGTTACACTCATCAATTATTATTATGTTTTGCGTTCCTGTAGCAGATTGCAAGACAAATTTGTTACTAAAGAAATATTATTCCTCTTTTCTTTATTATTAATACTAGATCTAAAGTTATCACGACACAATCAATGTTTGATTACAGTCCCATATATAAATATAAAGGAAATACAAACCCTGGCTTGTCGTTTTACTTCCCCTCTCCTAAGACTGCACAATCCACAAGCGCTTTTCGTGTTGCTAAGCTACTGACTTTCCTGTTTTCCTCAAACGGAAGATCATGTTTTTAAGTTGTTTTCGAACTAATTTTGCAGAGTTTACATTCAGTTGCCATCTTTTCTCAAACTCGGGGTCTAAAAGATAAAAGTTTAAAATGTCGTCCCATGAGATGTTTTATCTTTCTATAGTTTAAATTTAAAGGCAAAATAAATAAGGTTGGTTAGACCTTCACCGCTTGTATAACATTGTGAAATCAATTCAACATATCCGCAAGATCAACTTGAAGCAACGAACAATAATCTCTCTTGTTTTCCCTTCCACTCAAAACTTCGACACTGCTAACTTTCAGTTTGTTTTGAAAACCAATAGAGTGAAAATGTCAAATTCCAAAGGAGAAAAGATTGATGCGCCAGTAATACCACTGACGCGGCCTAACTATGAGGAACTGGCTTACCTTCCACCCCCAACACCGTTTTACGAGCAAGAAGGGTTACGGGAGAAATTTATGAGGAAAACCAAAGAAAATCCGTTTGTACCGCTTGGTATGTCACCTTCTTCACCACTGTAGTACTGTAGTGTTGTGTATATACTTTAACCACGCGATCCTATGTTTAAATTTCTCATAGATTTATAGATCAACAAATTCTGCTTGTTTCAGGTCCTGAAGTTAGTGTGTGAGATTTTTTTTTCTCTCATTACTAAATCTTGATTTAGATTACTCATGGCCATGGGCAGGAATAAAAATTGCACTGATTTTGGGTTGATTGACCTTAGAGGAATGCAATTTTGACCTTTGACTTTTGTTTTTGAATTAAACAGAATTTTAAAAAAAATTTAAATAGTGGAAAGGTATTTCAAGAGGTAAACCATGAGCTGTTCCTCCCAACCTAACACTTGCATCTGGTGGATAGGGGCCATTCAATTATATAATCTTACGCCTGGGGGGGGGGGGGGGGGGGGGGGGTTGAACTAATATAATATATTATGACACTTTGTGAAGAGAAAAAATATTTTTGACATAATGATGAACACTGCCTTTGTTGATGATAGCTAATTTCACTTTTTGTTTTCAGCATTATGATCAGTGATAACAGTGGAGTCCTGAAAAAGTCAACACCTCACTGTGGTGGTCCCGTTTTTTACAAGTCCAAGTCATTTTCTTGTAGATCTAATTGTGTTTCTGATACAGTCAGCCGCTTGAGTGTTAAGCTTTCGTAAAGTCAACAATTTGGGGCTAAATCCCAAGATGAATTCATTTAAGAAGAGATATTAACGGCCTGAGCTCGTGGTGTAAACACCTCCATGTTCTTTCATTATCTCTTGTTTTGGTGACAACTTCAGAAATACTCCCTGAAATTGAGATTACATCCTGTTCGTTACCAGGTACTTTGTAATTTAGTAGCTGTCATCTTCAATTTTCAATGGCCAATAGCTCCAAAGTCAACACTTCTTTTCTGTCCGGGGTGTTGACTTTATCAGAATTCCACTGAAACTTGTTTTATTTGTAACGAAGTGGCTAGCCGTACTTTAAGTACGGCTAGACTGCCAGTCTAGCCGTACTTTGATCTAGGTTTGGCCCTATCGACTCTAGCCTGTTAAGTACACAGGTCTCATTAGATCTAGATCTAGTAATTATTCAGGTTCAAATACATGCAAGTCAGTAAGGTACCTTTTGGTTTTGTCTGAAATACAAATACTTGAGGCATTGCAAACTAAAAATTTCATTTACAATTCAGTCATCAATATTAAGTACGGCTAGCCTGACAGTCTAGCCGTCCTTAAGTACGGCTAGCCTGGCTGTCTACCCGTACTTAAGTACTGCCAATCTAGCCGTACTTATCTAAGGCCCTATTAACATAAGAAAACAGGAGGTTTAAAATACATGCACTGTCATTAAGGCACCTGGTTTCGTCTCAAATACAAATACTTTAGGTGCTGCACACTAAAATTCAGTAGACCTATTTTTTTTTTATGGTCAGTCTAGCCATCATATTTAGAATAAGTACGGCTAGACTACCAGTCTAGCCGTACTAATATAACTTAAGTATGGCTAGACTGCCAGTCTAGCCGTCATTAAGTACGGCTAGCCTAGAGCTCTTCCTATTTGCAATTAAGGCACTTTTGTCATTGACATGAGTCTCAATTTTTTCCTTATTAGTAAGAAAGAGTGTATTAGTGTATGCAATATTTTGCTTGAATGATTTACTCTATTGTGAGGAAGCGTGATGAAGCGCCGATGTGCGCCGTCATCACTAACCCCCGTAGTCGCTGATGTGCGCCAACAGGCCCACTCGATTCACCCGTTTGCACTACTTTCGTTTCTACTTTGTCTCGCTTCCTGCGAGGTCGCACTAGATTGCCGAGCTTATATCGAGAATGTGGAGTGGTTGCCCTTTACTGTCGTGTTTATTTGGTTAAAATCGATCGAAGCACGCGGCGATTTTTTAAATATCGAGCTTCTTAGAGACCTAAATCTACCTTCGTGGATGAAATTTTGCGTCGCTACAGTCACTGTATACGATGGAGAGACTTATAATTGGGATTTAGTGCCGGTATCGTCGACCAGGGGCTAGATCTAGTGCTAGTAGTACAAGTAGTCACTTGGACACTCAGTCATGAGAGAGAGCAAGAACTATAGTAGGAGAGCGAACACGATGTCACAGATCTAGATCTAGGCTCTAGGGGAGGGGAACCACTATGAGAGTGATGTTGATGGTGAGATCGTTGCTGGAGGTGATGATTTAGAAGACTCTGATGAAGAAGATAGGCCTAGCACCGGAGACAAAAAAGTAGAGACGCGTCACTCCTCGATTTAGGCGAGATTGGGGTCAGGCATCCGGTGAAAGTTTCACGCCTCACAACCGAGGAATCGCCTTATTGTTTTCATTGTAAATTAAGCAAGGGGGTTTGTCTGAATGGGTTTTAAACACTATTTCTCTTTCTTTACCGTCACGTCATACCCTCATCCACACATGAAAGATTGAGTCAGAACATTCTAGTAATTCTAGTCAATATTTTGATTAAAATTTCAAAACAACATACCTTACTGCATGTTTCCTCTCGGTCGGTACAATTATTGACCTGTCCTTATTCCTGGCCCGCATCTCACTGCATTAGTGCGCACAATACGATAAATCTTTTCTATTCTTCTACTTCTGCTCCTTTTTCTTTGTCATTTTCTTCTTGTTCTTGTTCTTCTTCTTGTTCTTGTTTTTCTTCTAGTTCTTCTTCTTCTCCTCCTCCTCCTCCTCCTCCTCCTCCCCCCTCCTCCTCCTCCTCCTCCTCCTCCTCCTCCCCCCTCCTGCTCCTCCTCCTCCTCCTCCGCCGCCGCCCCCCCCCTCTCCTCCTCCTCCTCCTCCTCTTCTTCTTCTTTTTCTTCTTCTTCTTCTTCTTCTTCTTCTTCTTCTTCTTCTTCTTCTTCTTCTTCTTCTCCTCCTCCTCCGCTGCTCCTCCTCCTCCTCCTTTTTCTTCTTCTTCTTCTTTTCCTCCTCCTCCTCCTCCTCTTCTTCTTCTTCTTTTTCTTCTTCTTCTTTTTCTTCTTTTTACTCTTCTTCTTCCCCTTTCTTCTTTTTCTTCTTCTTCTTCTTCTTCTTCTTCTTCTTCTTCTTCATCTTCTTCTTCTTCTTCTTCTTCTTCTTCTTCTTCTTCTTCTTCTTCTTCTTCTTCTTCTTCTTCTTCTTCTTCGTGGGTGGTTGGCGTGTGCTCTGGTGTGGTTTACTCATTCTTTCCTATCCAAGCACCTATGGTCCTTATCTCTCCTCCTCCTGTTTTATGTATGTAACTCTCTTGTAACGCATCTATTCTTCGACACTTATATGACCTTATTGTTGCAATGCAGCATCAGCAAGTGCCGTAAAACTCTTACTAAAACTATTTTTTTTTAAACTCTGCTTCCTCTTCCTTCACTGCAGCATAAATTTGTTGAATTGATTAATTATGCGCACATTTATTGACCAACTTCACCATACACTACTTCTTCCGACGTATTGACTGAGATGACTCATCGTTCCTTCTGTCCCTATAGGAAATAACAAGGGGAAGTGACTTTGAGAGGAACAGACAATGAAATGTACGGCGTGACATAGTTTTGAGGCGCTACGTCAACGATCTCGCGTAAATAACATGATGCGAAGAGGGGCCAGCTGACGAGTGAAATATCTCTCACTAGTCATCTCCGCTAGCACCCACAGCACTTTAGCTAGATCTAGTACTACTAGCTCTACTACTACGTAAAAGAAGGGAGGAGCAACACTGGAAGTACTGTGGGCGCTGTCACAACAAATCCTTTTGAGCACGTTGTGATCTGGATACATGGTAAAAAGGGGTCGTGCCACTACTGTGTAAAGACCAGAAACTTTACAAAGCTTGGCAGAGGGAGTGAGACAGTGACAGGATGCAATTTGGGCCAGGTTAGGCTTTGCAAAAAGACTGCTGGGTAAAACATCTTGAACTTCTGCGGGCATAAAGAGCGGGTTGTGTCTTTTGGGGGGGGGTTTTATGACTTCAGAATTTTTTTTTACCTAATACGCAATGATTTTTCATACAAAACCCTGCATTTTCTTTTAGTTTATTCTTTTCTGTGCTCTGACACCTAAACTGTAATCTTAGACTCATCCTATGATTGTTAATGATTTTTTAAAATAATATAGTCATGCAGTGTAAGTGGAGTTAGGTCCCTTTTGCCCGAATTTCAGCCTTCTTGGGCAGGGATAGCCTTGGGCAGGGATAGCTCTGAGGGTGTAAGGGTTAAGATCCAATAACTCCGTATGCTCAAAATTGACGAGCACCTGATCCCACCATGTTGTGACACCTATTATTTTTAGTGGATATATATTATTATATAGATATGACATGCATGCATGTGTGTATGCATGTTTTTCATGAATATTATGCCATGCGCATAGAACAATGATTGTCTCACGAATTTGTGCGATATAAATTTCATATTATTTTTATCATTATAAGTGAACAATGTAATATTGGGGGAGGGGGGGGGGGGGCAAATGTATTTTAGGATTGTTTTTTATGGGGGGGGGGGGGGGCAAAAAGTCCCAAAAGGTGTAAGATTATATATTTGAACAGCCCCCACAGCCCACTGTATTGTAGGCACAAGTCCCGCCATGCTCTGCCGAGGTGTCAGGCTAATCGGTAAATTTTTACTTTTGCGCCTACGCACAGATGCACTGATTTGAGGGCTAAATTGCCATAATTTTTGCTGAAGAACACACGTATGGCCTCTAAAACGCTTTCAAATCAATTGTTTTCAAGTAAATGATATCAATCCTAATTGCCAAAACATCAAATCATGGTGAAATGCAGGGGGGCATGCCCCCCTGAAACCCCTTATGTTTTTAAAAACAAGTCAAATTACTACACCATTGGTCCTACAGTAATATAGGTCTGTTTTCAAACATCAATAACTCTAAGTAAATAACTATTGATTTGCGGCAAAAGTGAAGGCCATATACTCCTGTTCAGCATACAAAATATTACAAGAAAAAAAGTATACATGTGTAAATGAGATGGGTTCATGAGTAAAAAAAACAACAAAAAACAGCTAATCGATGGAGGCTTATTTCTCTGTAGTTCTGTTCTGTTCACCTGGAGGAAGGTCAGTCATAAAACTGGAATGACAACTTGGTTCGTGGGTGGTTGGCGGGTACTTTGGTGTGGTTTGCTTCTTCTTTCCTATCTAACGTCTATCGTCCTTATCTCCCCTTCTTCTTTTTTATGTTTGTTACTCTCTTGTAACAGCTTCGTTCCTTCCTTCCTCTGGCTGGCCTCCATTAGGAGAGTGGCAGTCTGCCGAAGAGGCAACCTCTTGTGGCCTCGTCCAGAGTACATCTGGGCCCGGTCTCACATTGTTCTCCAAAAGTGGGCCTCGATGTGCTTCCCCCCACGGGCACTCATACAGTTCATGCTGCAGGTCGTCAGGACTTGTGCCACACCCCAGACAGAAATCATTGGGAGCGGAGCCTATTGCATGGAGATACGCCTGCAGGATGAGGCTCTTCGCGTTGTATCTTTGCTGCAATAACACTCTTCTCTGTCTGACAGTTAGATCTCTCTTTTTGTCCCTCTCCGGTGGTGGCTTCACCTTTACCCCGACGGAGTCGTGCACTCGCGCTTTCTCCCATGCATGGGGAATGATGTAACGCGAGATGCACAAGCTTGCTGACGCGAGTTCAACATAAGTGTTGACTTGGTTGAGGCGGCCTCCCTTGTTGGCCTGGGCGTCAGCTCGGTCGTTCCCGTGGATGTCGCAATGTCCTGGTATCCATTGTATGTGAAGGTGTCCGTGGATTTCACAGCAGGGGCAGATAGTGATCCACATTTTGTCTCAGTATGAACTGCAGTCACTCCGGACATTAAGTGTTGAACAACTGACTGGGAGTCTGTGAAGATGTGAATTCTTTGAAGACGTGGTTGTTTTTCTAGCCATTGCAGTGCGCGGAGCAGGGCGGTAGTTTCAGCTCAGTAGCTGCTTCCGTATAGTCCCACGGGCACGGATACGCATGTTTCCTCCCCAGAAGATTTGTCTTGTAACAGCTCTAATCTTCTGGCGCTCATATGACCTTGTGCAGTTGCGAGCGCCGTAAAACCTCTTCTAAAACTAAACCAACAACTTGGTTCAGCCACCACACGCACGGAATCAAATCTTACCCTTCGGTTCTTATCTACCCTTGTATGATTACTTTTCCGTCCTCCATCCCGCTCACTCAGTTGACTCAGAGTCTTCCACTAAATAAAAGTTGTTTTCCTTGTCGTAATGGGATGAGTTACAGAAAAATGCACCGGTAAGGTTCTCCAGTGGGATAGACTTCATATCATTCAGACTTTCATAAACCGCTGACAGTTATTTGTCAGAATGTCAGCTAATCATATGATTATATAAATAAGCCCCCCCCCCCCCCCCCCCCCCCCCCCCCCCCCCCCCGCCCAACAACCTTTCTTCCTTTAACTGCCTTTCTACTTCGAGAGATCAGTATGTATGCAGTGAGTTGATTGCTACTGATATATTCTGTACCCCATCCATGCTCAGTGATACTAGAATTAACTCTCCCAGCCCGTCGTAACCCAAATAGGGAACCGTCAGCATGACAAATTTTTTACTCTCAGTAACATGGCTAGCCAGTGGCATGAGTCGCCTATCATGTAATCTTCATTCATTGTATTTGACATTCTTTCATACATTCGGAACTTGGTGGCTTTAGTCTTATACAATTAAGCAAATATATGGCATCATATACTTGCTACCCCCTCATTGTACGTCATGACTCTAAAAATAGACCAGATATTTTATATATGTGTCACGATGTGGTGGAATCAGGCGCTCGTCAATTTTTGGGCATATTATATGGGGCTATTGGTATCATCTTAAAACCAGAGTAAAACCTGTTCATTTGCCTTCCTTTTGGTGAAAAAAAAATATATCCATGTATGTTGAATAGAAGTCGAAATATTTGCAATTGAAGTAGGTAAGGGTCGCCTGGTTTCAGAGGTAAAATAAGCGAGAAAATGGCTGCCAAAGTGGTAACTTCTATAGCCTGAGAGTCCTTGGAAACTGAAAATTTACATTTTTTGTGCCTAATCAATGTTTTTCAGTAAAATCCACACAAAAAACGTTCTTAAATGGGTACAGTCCATGCCGGCTTTAAGCACAGTCATCGGGAGAAAGCATAAGCGTGCTTAAATCCGAAGCGTGCTTGAGTGCGAAGTAGACATAATCCAGAGATTTTCAGGTAGAAAATTTCGCGTGCTATTTCCCTTTGTTTGTAAGTAGGCCTATACTATAGCGGTCCTGCAAAAGTGTGCACTGGTATTTTTACCCGCCATGGTAGTTTTTGTTTGCTTGTTTGTTTTTGTTTTGTGGTCGAATGGGAAATGAAAACTTAATTTAGACAGCCAGTCACCATACAGCACACTAGGCCTACACGCTGCCTGTGCGTACCACTGCCCGCTGTGCCACATTCATACCACCGCCTTCATCCCACCTCGTGCGTGATACACAATCAGGATTAATGGATAGTATAGCGAGGGTCAAAGGTGAAATCGCAGCCAGCCGCCCTTTCTCGTCTCCCCGACTCTCTTTGTATTTTTCAGTCTGTGTGTAACTTTGCCCTAGGCTAGATCCTATGTCCACGCGCGTGGCTGTGTGCATCTCTCTGCCTTCCTCTCCGCCCATGTGAGTGTGTGTCTCCATCACTGGCATCACTTGCGTTCTCTGTGTTTCTCTTATCACACTCCACTGCTGCGGTGTAGACTGTGTTCGAACTTCGATGGGTCAATGTGAAAGTATTGACTGTCTTGTTGTTGTAATGAAGCGTGCCTAAAGCCAAAGTTAACGTGCTTAAAGGCGTGTAATTCATATATAGCAAAAATTCGGTAAGAGCCGTTTAGCGTGCTTAAGTCCAAAACGTGCTTTAAGCCGGCGTGCTTATAGCCAGCACGGACTGTATTTAAAAGGTGTTAAGCCCCCCAATTTTTTTTTAATTGCCAGTCGGCCCAAAAATAAATGCAGATTTCTTTCATTTAAGAGCGCCTTAGTTCACCACTCTGCCTCATAATATACGTTGAACCTGTGTAAGACGGAATCGCAAGGGAGCCAGAGAGAAGAAAATTCAGTTTTAGACATTTTCCGTCTTAGGCAGGATTTTAGGGGGAGATGGAAAGGGGGGGGGGGGGGGGGGTTCAGAGGCCCAGCCGGTGGGATCAAGGGTTGCTTGTCCGGTCAGCGAGCAGTGGTCAAAATTTCTTGCTAACTTTACCTCTGAACCTGATGACCGCCACCTTCTTCAATCAGGGGTATTTTTTATTCATCAAAAACAAGGCAAATGAACAAACTTTTAGATAATACCAATAACTCCTCATGATAAAAAATTGACGAGTGCCTTGTTCCACCGCGTCGTGACTCTTATGAATTTATTGTTGTCATGACATAGTTTTACTTTAGATGTCTAATAATTGAAGTTTCATAGTCATAGGCAAGAAAATTATAATGAGATGTTGTTCATAAGTTATGAATAAGTTATGAAGTCTATAAAAGCTTCTTAAATTTCAGTGAAGAGTTCAATGAAATGACAAAATTATATTGGGGACCAAGTCTTGAGACCACTACAGACACATCTTCCAAGTTTGTTTTTTTTTTTTTACTTCTTCTTTCCTATCAAACATCTATCGTCCTTATCTCCCCTTCTTCTTTTTTTATGTTTGTTATTCTCTTGTAACACCTCTGATCTTCGGCACTTATATGACCTTATTATGTTGCAAGTGCCGTAAAACACTTAAAAACAAAAAACAAAAACACAACAACTTCCTAATCCTTACTATTGTCATTTTCCTCTACTTCTTTTGTGTGTTTATCACTCTTGTGACCTGCTATTTCCGGGGTGCCTTGATAGTCAAAGCAGACTTTGTGCTGTAGAATCTAGAAAGGTGAGCAAAGTGTCTGATTCCCTGTAAAGATTTGTTGACACCCACCCCTTGGCGCTCATAAGAAGGCCTTATGCAGTTGCGAGCGCCGTAAAACCCTCTACTAAAACTAAAAGCTAAAAGACTGAGAGACCAGGTTGCTGCAACTGGAACTGCTGTTGAGCGAAAAAGATCCGGACCGCCACGTGCACCACACGACGAGAGGACCGGGCTATAACCAGAACAGCCGTGGCAACTCGAACCTGCACTGTCCGTCACATCAGACAGCAGATGGTACACCC